>NW_005842494.1:1144045-1147143 GCF_000455745.1 Alligator sinensis | reverse complement strand
TACTGAATGGCGCCATGAATGTAACGTGCGTCAGGGCTGTGAGTCGGCTCTTTGCCCGCTGGGCGTGTGTACACCCGCCTGGGGACCAGCGCCAGAGTTGGTACACCGCTTCTAAGCACTTGTCTAGCAGGCTGGCTGGCTGTTTGAATCCCTGGAGAGTAGCTTTTTTTATCGTGTGATAGCATAGCCAGCTTAAATGTGTCTCCTGACTCACCAGTGAAGTGCGTGGTGTCCGTAACGTGTAGCACATCATGCCACAGCACCGACCAGCATCGATAACCTCGGAGGTGCTGACTGAAGGAAGGCTGTTTCTCTTCAAGCCTGTCCAACTCTCTGCTGCTTCCTTTCCTGGGCAGTGGGGAAACCAGTCCCTTGCCATCCTTTTAACCCAGGGATGCTCCAGCACCCTGGGGGGCCTTAAATGAGTTGGTGTCAAGGTACCACGCAACGTTGGCACTGTTAGGTGCGTGGACACGCTTCACAAGGGAAACCTAGGGATTTCCCATAGGAATCTGGAGTGTCTAAAGCTTTCTGCCTGTCGTGGTCTTCCTGAGTTCTTTGCCACACACAAACTGCTCTGTTGTTTTGTGGTCAAAAAACAAGGGAAAACTAAGAGCAGGCGTCTTCCAGGGGGAGGCTCCAGGCTGCCCAGGGATGCCGCGAGTCTAAGGCGGGTACGTTGAGCCTAAAGACGGTTGAGAACCTCTGCTTTAAACTGTTGCTAAACCAGCTAATGTCGTCTACTCCGTTTCATCTTGATCCCCTTGTAAAGAACAGATGTTTACTGCTCGTGTATCAGATCAGCACTGATAAAAGGAAAATTAATGTTATCAGCGATCAGCTTTTTTTGGCTAGTGTAGCTGATAATGTCACTGATAAATACAGCGTTCATGCATGCAGCCACCGTGCACGTGCCCGGACACTCTGGAGAGCGGCATCCGGCTTGTAAGTCTGTGGGGGCAAGGGGCATGGGGGAGGGAAGGGTAATGGGGGTGCAGAGCAAGTCCCCCTACAGGAAGGCAGGGAGTGGGGCAGGGGCTGCCCAGCCAAGGGGGTGAAGGTGGCCCCAGGGGCCGGAAGCAGGATTTGGGGGAGGGGGGCTGAATGCACATCCTCCTCCCCAGCAGGTAAGTCTGTGGGGGAAGGGATGGAGGGAGGGGGGAAGAGATGTGGGGTTGGGGGGAGATCGTTAAGTTGCTAACATTAAGTTTGCTTTTATCGGTGCCGATCTGATATACAATCAGTATTTCGATGCAACCCTATTGTCCATTGCTTCTTTAGGTATTGCTATTCCCCCTTTGTGTGCTTTGCTTAAGATTTCAGGCCATGATTCTCCAAAGAACTGAAGGGCGTTAGATGCCCAGATCCCACTGAAGCTCTGAGGACCAGTTTACATTTCCATCCTCCATACTAGTCAAGATGTCATTTGTTTCCTTGCTTCCCGCTAAAGTTACTGTTCTTTTCTTTGATAGGTGATTGCGGCCCCCCTGACAGGTTACCCTATGCAGAGCTAGCGGATGCGTTTAAAGATAAGACCACCTTTTCTGTTGGGAGCTCTGTGCAATACGTTTGTCGCCCAGGATACAGGAGAGACCCTTCCTTTGAGGCCGCTCAAACTTGTCGTGCAGGTTCATCATGGTCAAAACCTGAAAAATTTTGTATAGGTAAGTTCCTTTCCCCCTCACTCTGTTGTATCGGAGAGAATGAGTCAAGTAGTTGCTTTTAGAGTGGATTGAGCATTTTGTAAGAGTTTAATTTGGGAAAAAAAATGGATGCTGATTTGTCCCTTTTTCACCAGAGTTGTGCACATGTGAGCTGTTTTTGTTTTCTGTCTGTCTTTAACAATCATCCTAAAAACACTCTTGATGTTTTCCATCAAACATAAACTGGACACACATGTGAAATGTGGATCTCACTGAAGTCTTGAAGTTGGTGGTAAGCTTATTGTCTTAAATAACACAAGTGTTATGTATAGTGACTGCCTTATGGGGTAGAGCAGGAAAGTAAAACACAAAGCATTGAATTTGTGAAGCTGCTCAAGCACCCCAGTGTGGTGGTAATGGACTTGGAAAAAGAAAATGAATGTCAGAATTCTGTGCTGGTCTTGCAGCAGTGTGTCGACGTTGATCAGGATGCAGGAGTGAAGCAGGGGGAGTGGATGTGGTCCTAAGTAAGTTCAGGTAGTTACGTGGTTGATGTGACTGGAGACCCTAAGCTTGAGAACCGTTTACTTTCTTATGCCTGGGATTTTCTGAACACTAAACCTTGCACGTTTGCCCAGGTTGCTGTGTTTTATAAGGATAAGCTTAAGGTTAATGATCCATTTTTGAGGTCATTTACCAAGACGTAACTCCCTTCTCCCCTCTTTTCAAATGTAGAAATATTCTCCCAGTATCTCTTTTTCTGTGTGCATGGATATCGGGCTGTTCTGGGATTATGCCACATGGTCTTAGGTGCACAGTTACTGTACTAATACTTTTGGGTGACAAGCCGTCTAGACCACTACCATTTGGTGCAAAAATAACTTGGAGTATAACCAGTTTATACTGGTGTGACAGCAGGGTGCCTGGAACGTAGCTGAATTACGAGGTGGCATTCTCGTGACTCGAGTGGCTCAGTCTAGGGGACGTGCTGTGCTTGTTGAACCTGAGCAAGTAACCAGCATCTGTTTGAAATAAATGCTGGGAAGAAGTGGGAGTGGGGGAGAGGAAAGTAGGCACTTGATTACAGTCTGTTTCAGTCCAAGGGGCTTACGGTTTAGAAACCTGAATCTGAACATCCATGAAGTATGAATGCTGCTTTTTGCAAAGAGAATAAATGATGAGTGTGAGTACTTCTGTCAAGGAATATTTGCAGGAGTAGAGGAAGGCCTGGAGTTCTGGAGAGTAGAAGGGGAAAGTATGGGGACAGGTAGTTGTGGGATTTCAGTTGGGGGGCATCAGGGTGCTGAGATTGGGTGTCAGGGAGGATGAGTAGGTGGGTTACTGTTGGGAGCTATTTGTCAGGCCAGGAGGTCCCTGACAGTGTGCGCCAGGGGGAGGCGGGGGGGGCGTGGGGCTGAGCCTTATTTTCTTCTTCCTACCCCCATGCAAGCTGGA
>NW_005842494.1:1138197-1144014 GCF_000455745.1 Alligator sinensis | reverse complement strand
CCCCCCCCCCGGGGGAGCTGAGATCTGGGGGTTCCTAAAAGCAACTGACTTTCAAGTCTTGGACAACTAGGAAGTATGAAGTTAAGGGTATTATAGGGACGTCTAATTCCCATTTGTGTTCCCTTTCAGGGAAGCTCTGTGGTCATCCAGGAGACTTGCCAGATGGTTCCGTTCGTATAGAGACTGATCTTAGTTTTGGTTCAACAGTGACATTTTCTTGTAATGAAGGGTAAGGATTTCAATGAATGCTTTTCCTTCCTTCTTTCTTGCACTACTGTGTTTTTGACCCAGCATTAAATTAAGACTTAATCTTTTAGTAGAATATTGTAGATTTAGGAATTTCTGAAGGATGTTTGCCGACAAGGTTCTTTGGTTTAATCCAATACTTTATTAGTCCAATCCTTGAAGACTATTGTGTGTTCTTGAAGAAATTACACTTGTCTTGTATGTCCAATTTGAAAAGATTGAGTCTGATGTTTCCATTATAAAAAGTTGGTGTCTTTTTGTGCTTTTAAAAGTGTAATATTTAAATCTTACAGTTTTAACAGCCCTTTTCAGTTTACCAAAAAAAGCCTTTGTTCAGGCGTTAATTTTTTAATTCCATGAGCTACTTTTAAAAATCATTTTTGTTCCTACTAAATGAATTTAGTGTACTTTAAATGCATTGAATACACTCCATAGTAGCTTTATTGGTTTCTCTAGGTCAGTGGTTCTCAAAATTTTGACATTCCTCTTGGAACATGCTAGCTCTTAATTCTCACTGGTTTGTTTTTTGGGTTTTTTTGCCTACAATAAAACAGATCAGTTTCTCTGTTGCAAAGACCTCAGAAAAACCACAATTATGGATTTTTGTTTAAAGTATCTGTGTTCCTCTTGTAAGTCACATTTATGCCCCTAACGTGTTGTGTGGCACCCTGCGGGACCCTTGAAAGGATCTCGAGGCACCCGGAGTGCTGCACCACCCCGGTTGAGAATCGCCACTCTAGATACCTGACATTATGGTCCTGCTTCAAACCAATGAAGACAAAAGCACAGAGATTTTAAATTGTTGGTAACTCCCCCCTTTTTTTTTTTTTTTTTTTTTTTTTTTTTTTTTTTTTTTTACGGTATATACATGCTGCTTTGATAATTGTAAAATGTGAACCACGGTGAGGGTTACGCATCTTGAAAAACAGACCTTCGTCGACTTGTGAGTTGGAATCACAGTTTAAACGTGCTGTTCTTCTGGCTTCGGTGTTTGGAATACGTGGCCAAATAGACTGTTTTTCTTGGCAAAGAGAATTGCAGCTTAAAACCCTGTTCTTGCTTCTTCATCCGTTGGTAGGACAGAAGTATATCCATGTGTATGAGTTGCTGGTTGGGAGCTTCCAGTAACTTATTTGAAAGCTTTTATTTTTTTTTTTCCCCTACTTAGGTACAGATTAATTGGACCACGGTTTGCTAAGTGCGAGATTGCTGGCAAAGGTGTTCATTGGAATGAAGGAATTCCGCACTGCGAGTGTAAGTGAATGGTATCTGTTTATATATTTTAAGAGCAAGTTCTCCTTGTGCTATTCTGTGCATCAGGTAAATTGTACATGAAAGGAAACTGATGACTAAAGAAAATGAAGTAGCTTCTTAACTGTTTTTTTTTTTTTTTTTTACAAGCTATTGGATGCATGTGTGAAAGTACTGGAGTAAGGCTGTCCAAGTTACGGTAGCTAGTGTGTATGGGCTAAATTCAAACTTTTATTGAAGGATTTACTTTTGTATAAATTTACCGTTTGAATGATCCATCATAGTGATTAACTCCAGATTAATGGATCACTGGAAATTGTGATTGGCCTCATCTAATTCAAAGTGTCAGATTGAATCACAGAGCAAAGTCAGATTAATAGGGTAACTGTTTTGTATTTTCCATTGAGCACATGTTGCAGACTTTCAGTCCTATGAACTGATAAGGTGCAAGTCTTGGTGTCACTGACTGAAGTTTTCATGCAGAAATCTTTTGTCCCTTACAACTATGAGAATTGTCTATAGAATTTGTTTGTATCGCCACTAGATTCGTATTTCGTAATGGGCTTTATTTGCAAATAACGTTAACGTGAATCTGCAGCTTATTTTATTGTTTTTCATGTTCTGGCTGTTGATGTGTTAGAGACCTAAACTTAACCATGTGAGAGAATATTACAGTGGGATTTTAGGAAAACATTTAGCCAGTCCTTAAAGGGTCTAAGTACCTAACGTTCTCGGAGAGATTACTTCATCTATTTTGCTTTTTTTTTTGGAAACTGTCATTGCAGAAATGTTAATACAATACAGTTTGTTTTCAGTTCTGTAATGAAATAGCAGTGTGTGTGTTGGCGTTCTTCAACATGGATGGTTTCTACACTTCCTGTTGTTGACCATAACAACATTACAGTTATCAGTTAATTCTAATAGAAAAATCTGCATTATGTTGTACATTTCCATTTTCTCTTTATTCTTTCTGATATTTTTGGTGATGCGCTAGTTTTTTCTTTGGCTTTTTTTGCTAAACTAAGACAACTTATTGGATGCGTCAGTTAATTTAGGGGAATTGCTATGTAAACCAGTATTCTTAACATGATGTCAGTTCATCTGTAGTTGATACCTTGACAGTTCAGTCTCTGTAAATATTGCAGGAAAAATAGTTGAACCTGTTGTAATTATTTTTACTTGCTTGAATGCTTGCGCTGTTGCTTATAGATGTTGTACCTTGTAAATTTTGCTGTGGCTTCTTACACAACAGTTTCCTTCTTTATTTTAATATCCTGCAGCAATTCCATGTTTGCCACCTCCAGACATAGAAAACGGGACGCACTCTGGTGACCAGGAAGATTATACCTACGGGGCATCGGTAACTTACAAGTGTAATAATGTGCCGAGAGGTTCGGTCCCTTTCTCACTTGTTGGGGAGGCAACTATTTATTGTAGTTCCAATGAAGATAATAATGGAGTTTGGAGTGCACCCGCCCCTCAGTGCAAAGGTGGTTATTTTTTATTTTTTTATGTTGTTTATTCTCTGTGTGCATCTTTCTATAGTGAGAAGCTTTTGAGTTTAGTGACAAATGGATCCTGGTTGTCCCTGATTTAAATAAATAAAAAAATAAATCACAAATTCTCTGACTAAAAATCCCAAAATCCGTGATTAAAATGAAAGGCCCCCAGGCTCTGCTAGTGCCCCTCCCCCCCCCTCCCCCACAGCTCCTGCTCCCCCAGACCTGCCAGAGGGGGCTCCCACTGCTATGGCTATGGGGCCAGGGACCCGGGTTTGCTGTCCCCTGCCCTTGGCAGGAGGCGAGGGCTGCTGTTGCAGCAGAGCAGATCCTGACACCACCTCCCTACCCCCCTCCTCTGTCCCACAGCTGACTGCCTGCTACTGGCTCAGGCTTGGGGTCTGGCTCCTTGCCACTGCATACTTGCAGGGGGGACCTGTGCCCACCAGATCAGTGCATGAGGATGGGGCTGCGTGCTGCGGGCTCCTGCCCTGCTGCCCTTCCCTGGGGCCTCTGCAGCTTGGCATGTGCAACCCACTACTGCAAAGAATAGCAGGGCCATGTAGGAAAGCTGCCTGCCACTGCGAGCTCTTGCTGTTTTGGCAACGCATCCCCTGCAGACGTGCACCAAGCATGACCAGGGAGAAATATCAGAATGTGGACATTGCCAATATAGGGAAATAAGTAATACATTTCTCTTCTGGAACAATATTACATAATGTTGGCTACTTGGAATGTTTTCCTGTCCTAATGGGCCTATGGTAAGCCCGAGGAAGCTCCTACTTTAGTCACATAAACTAAATGCTGTATTTTTTCGCATATACACCTTTTTCCAAATTTAGCTGCTGGAAATCGGGGTGTGTATTTTAAGCAAGTAATGATGGCAATAGCAGGTGCTGTCTCTGTGAGGGGAAAGCAAAGACATCTCTGCAAGCATTAAATGGGGCTCCATAATTGCTGCCTGTGGACACTTGCTCCCCCCCCCCTTCCCAGCAGCTAAGTGGAAAGGGAAGGGGTCATGCTGCAGAAGCTGCTACTCTGTTACAGCTACTTAGCAGTATTTTCCAGGAAAGATCCTTTTTACTTCATTCTGCCTTTCAGAACTGAGGCATTTCGTGTTTGGGTGCACGTTTTATGTGAGAGAACACAGCATCGTTTGCCTGTAGTGTTTTTATCTTGGTCTTAATACACTTCATAAGGGCTCATTTAAAACACTTGACCTCTGTTTCTTTCCTTGTCCACATCCTAGGAAATGTGTTGGAGGAATACATTTAAAATTTGGTTCACTGGAAATAAAAAACCTGTTTGTGGTGTCTGTAAAATAAAAGTGCTGCCTACAAATGTTTCAGAGCTTTCTGTTCTTTGATACTTTCTTTCAGTGGTCAAGTGTCCAGAGCCAGCAGTTCCAAATGGGAGAAGAGAAACTGCATATTCACCTAACTATATTTATAGAAGCAGAGTTATTATGAAATGCCTTCCTGGCTTCGTCATGATTGGAAGTGATGTGATTGAATGCCAAGAGAATAATACCTGGCGTCCTGAATTGCCAGTTTGTCTACGTAAGTATGAATAGGAATTGAATTTCTCATTGGTGATACAGTGAATCCTGCACAGATTGTTTGAATCACAAAATGAATCCGGTATGTTACCTGAAACCAGCAACTAGATGACCTGAGGAATGAATTGGTTGGCTAGCGAATCTGTATGACTTGTAAAGCTGAACTGTGATGCTGATGTGAACTGCATGTTGGTTTGGTTTTTTGGGGGTGGGGAGGCGGGAAAGGGGGACGGGATTGGCCAGTTAAAAAGTACCTCTTTGTGCCAACCCTTTTGGGGTTTGCAATGGAGTTTTGCAGGTTGTGTACTATAACCTGGCATTGTGCATATTTAACATGCCAATGTCAACATAAATATAATTGCTCATCAAGCCTTAAAATAGGGTTAGCAGAGTACTGCTGGTTTATTTGTGAACGTGTGCCTGTAAAGTACCTCAAAGTGTGAAGCAAGGCCAGTGATCCTCTCAGTGGAGAAGACATAACTCCCTTCTCCCTTCTTTTCCAAAATGTAGAAATATTCTCCCAGTATCTTTTTTGTGTGTGCCTGGATATCAGGCTGTTCTGCTAATATGCTACATGGTCTTAGCTGCCCAGTTACTACACTAACCCTTTTGGGGGGGAAAGCAGTGTAGACCACTACCACTTGGGTGAACAACAAACGCACAGTATAACCAGTTTGGTATGACCACAGGAAACCTGGAACGTAGCTGAGCAGGTGGCGTTCTCGTGACCCAAGTGGCTCAGTCTAGGGGACATGCTGTACTTGTTGAACCTGAGCAACACCCAACCAGCAGTTGTTTGAATTGGGTGCTGGGAAGAAGCTTGGGGGGAAAGTAGGCTCTTGATTACAGTGTTTCAGTCCAAGCAGCTTACGGCTTAGAAATCTGAATCTGAACATCCATGAAGCGTGAATGCTGCTTTTTACAAAGAGAATAATGGATGCATGCGAGTGTTTGTGTCCTGGAATATTTGCCATAGTTAAGGAAGACTTGGGGTTCTGGAGAGTAGAAGAGGGAGTATGGAGACAGGTAGTTGTGGGGGTTCAATTCAGGGAGCATCAGGGTGCTGAGATGGGGTGTTTGGGAGAATGAGTTAGGTGGGTTTGTGTTCGGAGCTATTTGTCAGCCCAAGAGGTCCCTTGCCACATGTGCCAAGGCTTGGGAGGCCTGAGCCTCACTTTGTCCTTCTTGTCCCCATGCAAGCTGGAGGTCTGGGGTCCCTTCTCTCCCTGAGAGATGCAGTGTAATGGGTTGTGCTCAATTGGG
>NW_005842494.1:1124672-1138187 GCF_000455745.1 Alligator sinensis | reverse complement strand
CCCCCCCCCCCCCCCCCCCTCCCCCCCCGCCTCAGGGGGAGCTGCGGTCTGGGGGTTCCTAAAAGCAACTGAAGTTCAAGTTTTGGAAAACTAGGAAGTGTGAAGTTTAATGCGTTTTAGGGACACCTAATTCCCATCTTTGTTCCCTTTCAGGTATGTCCTGTGATCATCCAGGAGACCTGCAACATGGTTCTGTTCATACAGAGACTGGTCTTGGTGTTAATTCAACAGTGACGTTTTCTTGTAATGACGGGTAAGTATTTCAGTGAATGCTTTTCCTTCTTTCTCTCTTGTACTACTGTTATTTAGCCAGCATCAAATTAAGACTTAATCTTTTAGTAGAATATTGTAGACTTAGACATTTTTGAAGGCTTTTTGTGTGTTCCTGAAGAGTCTGAAATTACACTCGCCTTGTATGTCCACTTTGAAAAGGTTGAGTCTGGTATTTCCATTATAAAAGAAGTGGATGTTTTTTCTGCTCTTCAGGGTCTAATATTTTAACTTTTCAGTTGCAGCAGCCCTTTTCAGTTTACCAAAGCTAGTCTTTGTTCAAGCATTTTTTTTTAAATTTCAAGAGCTACTTTAAAAAATCATCTTTGTTCCTACCAAAGAAATGTTGTGTGTTCTCTGATACTACTTTCTTAGTAGCTTTTCTGGTTTCTCTAAATGGGTGGCTCTCAAACTTTTTACACTTGAGAACCCCGTGTACTGACTCAAGGCACCCCTTGGAACATGCTAGCTCTTAGTTTCCACTCTCTTTTTTGGCCTACAGTAGAACAGATCAGTATTTCCATTGCAAAGAACTCTGAAACGCCACAACTATAGATTTCTGTTTAAAGTCTCTGGGTTCCGCTTGTAAGTCACAGTTACAACCCTATAACATGTTGTGTGGCACCCTGCGGCACCCTTGAAAGGATCTCAAGGCACCCAGGGTGCTATGACACCCTGGCTGAGAGTCACTGTTCTAGAGACCTGACAACGTCAAGGTCCTGCTTCAAACAAATTAAGACAAAAACACCGAAATTTTTAATTGGTCAGTTTTTTCCCTCCTTTAACAGTATATTCATGCTGCTTTGGTTATTGCAAAATGTGAGCCGTGGTGAGGGTTACACATCTTGAAAAACTGACCTTCATCGACTCGTGGGTTGGAATCGCTGTTTTTACGTGTTGTTCTTCTGGCTTCGGTGTTTGGAATACGTGGCCAAATAGACGGTTTTTCTTGGCAAAGAGAATTGCAGCTTAAAAACCTTGGTGCTGCTGCTTCATCCGTTGGTAGGACAGAAGTATATCCATGTGCATGAGCTGCTGGCCGGGAGCTTCCACTAACTTATTTGCAAGGATTTCCTTTTTTTTCTCCTACTTAGGTACAGATTAATTGGACCACAGTCTGTTCGATGTGTATTGTTTAGCAAACGTCTTGATTGGGATAGACCAATTCCACAGTGCCAGCGTGAGTTAAACAGATACTGTTATATGTTCCAAGAGCAAGTTTTCATTATGCTGTTCTATGCAATAGGTTTATTAAAGGAAACTTATGACTATAGAAAATAAAGTAGCTTCTTAACTATTTTACAAGCTATTGGCTGCATGTGTGAAGGAAGGACTGGAGTAAGGCTGTCCAAGTTATGGTAGCTGGTGTATATGAGCCAAATTCAAACTTTAATTGAAGATTTTATCTTTGTACAAATTTACCTTTTGAATGATCCATCACAGTGATTAACTCCGGATTAATGGATCACTGGAAGTTGATTGGCCTCAATCTAATTAAAGTGTCAAATTGAATCAAAGGAAAGTTGCATTAATATAGGGTAACTGTTTTGTTTGGCAGTATTTTCCATTTAGCACAAGTTACAGATTTTTAGTCCTATGAACCGATAAGATGCAAGTCTTGGCGTCATTGACTGAAGTTTTCATACAGAAATCTTTTATCCCCTAAAACTATGGGATTGTCCATAGAATTTGTTTGTATCGCCACTAGATTCTTATTCCATAACTAGTTTTATTTGCAAATTAACCTTACCATGAATCAGTAGCTTTTTGTTTGTTTGTTTGTGTGTTTATGTCCTGGCTGTTGATGTATAAGCAGCAAAACTTAACCGTGTGAGGGAATATTACAGTGGGATTTTAGGAAAACTTTTAGCCAGTCCTTAAAGGGTGTCAGTACATAACAGTCTCAGAGAGATTACTTAATCTATTTATTTATTTATTTATTTTTTGGAAACTCTTATTGCGGAAATGTTAATACAACACCGTTTGTTTTCAGTTCTGTAATGAAATAGCAGAATGTGTGTTGGTGTTCTTCAACAAGGTTTCCACGCTTCCTATTGTTGACTGTAACAGCGTTACAGTTATCAGTTAATTCTAACAGAAAAATCTGCGTTATGTTTTACATTTCCATTTTCTCTTTATTCTTTCTGATATTTTTGGTGATGTCCTAGTTTTTTTTTCTTTGGCTTTTATTTGCTAAACTAAGACAACTTATCGGATGCGTCAGTTAATTTAGGGGAATTGCTATGTAAACCAGTATTCTTAACGTGATGTCAGTTCATCTGTAGTTGATACCTTGGCAGTTCAGTTTCCTTAAGTATTGCAGGAAAAATAGTTGAATCTGTTGTAATTATTTTTACTTGCCTGAATGCCTGCACTGTTGCTTATAGATGTTGTACCTTGTAAGTTTTGCTGTGGCTTCTTACGCAACAGTTTTTCTTATTTATTTTAATATCTTGCAGCAATTCCATGTTTACCACCTCCAGACATAGAAAACGGGACGCACTCTGGTGAACAGGAAAATTATACCTACGGGGCATCGGTAACTTACAAGTGTAATGTTGTGCCGAGAGGTTCGGTCCCTTTCTCACTTATTGGGGAGGCAACTATTCACTGTAGTTCTGATGCAGAAAAAAATGGAGTTTGGAGTGCACCTGCTCCTCGATGCAAAGGTGGTTCATTTTATTTTTGTTGTTGTTTATTCTTTGTATTCATCTTTCTATAGTGAGAAGCTTTTGAGTTTAGTGATAAACTGGGGTCCTGGTTTTCCCTAATAAAAAAAAATCACAAATTCTCTGATAACCCTCAAATCCACGATTAAAATCTAAGGCTGCCCTAACTACAGCTCCTGCTCCCCCAGGCTTTCTGGAGGGAGCCCGTGCTGCCTGGGCTATGGGGTCAGAGGATCTGGCTCCCTGCCACTACTTAATTATTCCTGCTTAACAATATTTTCAAGGAAAGATCCTTTTTCCTTCACTCTGCCTTTCAAAAATGAGGCATTTCTTGATTGGGTGCATGTTTTATGTGGGAGAGAAGGGCATTTATTTGCCTGTACTGTTTTGATCTTGATGGTGATACACTTCATTAGGGCTTATTTAAGACACTTGACCTCCGTTTCTTTCCTTGTCCAAGTCCTAGGAAATGTGTTGGGGGAATACACTTTAAATTAGGTTCACTGAAAACAAAAACCTGTTAGTGGTGTCTGTAAAATAAAGGTGCTGTCTACAAATGTTTCAGAGCTTTCTGTTCTTTGATACTTTCTTTCAGTGGTCAAGTGTCCAGAGCCAGCAGTTCCAAATGGGAGAAGAGAAACTGCATATTCACCTAACTATATTTATAGAAGCAGAGTTACTATGAAATGCCTTCCTGGCTTCGTCATGATTGGAAGTGATGTGATTGAATGCCAAGAGGATAATACCTGGCATCCTGGATTGCCAGTTTGTCAAAGTAAGTATGAACAGGAATTGAATTTCTCATTGGTGATGCAGTGAATCCTGCACAGATTGTTTGAATCACAAAATGAATCCGGTATGTTACCTGAAACCAGCAACTAGATGACCTGAGGAATGAATCGGTTGGCTAGCGAATCCGTGTGACTGTTAAAGCTGAACTGTGATGCTGATGTGAAACTGTATGTTGGTTTGGTTTTCTGAGCGGGGGAGGCGGGAAAGGGGGATGGGATTGGCCAGTTGAAAAGTACCTTTTTGTGTCAACCCTTTTGGGGTTTGGGATGGAATTTTGCAGGTTGTGTACTATAAACTGGCATTGGTGCATATTTTACATGCTGATGTCAGTGTAAATATAGCTGCTCATCAAGCCTTAACATAGCAGAGTACTGCTGGTGTATTTGTGAAAGTGTGCCTGTAATGTACCTCGGAGTGTGAATTAAAGGCTAGTGACCCTCTCAGTGGACAAATGCCATTGCAAAGTCGCTAAGTAAATGGAGATGATAATAGTTTGGTATTTAGTGTCAAATGATGCCCTACCTGCTTTTGGGAGGTTGCCCATGGCATGCATAGTTGTCCGTTTCTGGGGTTGTTCTGTACAAGCTTGCAAGTGTAAGTTCAGGTAAGATTACTTGAGTTTTCTTTCTGTGTTAGGCTGAAAAAGAAGTGTATCTTTCTGTTTCCACTTCCAGCCACCGTCTCAGTTAGCTCGGCCTCAACTCCTACTGCAACTGTCCTGGTCATTGCTCATGGAAGAATAATTGATGGACGAAAGCCGCCATATGCTGTTGGAGATAACATTACAATTGAATGTGATGCAGGCTACACATTACACGGGGAAGCTAAGATTCAGTATGTTGGTGGAAATCAGTGGAAGCCGGGAATTCCATCGTGTCACTTAAAGGAGGGGTTAAGTACAGGTAAGTAAAAACAAGCAACTGTCAACGCACACAAACACAAATGACTCCCTTTTGTGTGGTCCTGTAATACTGTCTGTGGGTCAGAGATTGCTTTGCTTGGGGTGGGAGGAGGATGCAGTCCCAAGTCTGAAATATCATTCATGCAAGTTTCTTAAGGCATTTTGAGAGGTGAAAGGCAGCTGTTGCAACATTTGTCAAAAGACAGAAGTAATTTTTAACTTACTGATTCCTTTCTTACCATAAAAGCTGTGTGAAAATTGGCTCGCTACAAGACCTTTGTATGTGAAGGACTTCCATGTGTCTTAACTGATATTCTCTTAAATCCGCAAAAAGCATTTAGTTTGTAGGTTATAAAGTCAAAATAAATGCATGTTTCCCCTAGCCTGTGTAACTAATTGGTATGCAAGCTATTTTTATGATGATTAATTCACTTGCCTTTTTTTATTTTAGGTGTAATCATCACCCTCTGTGTTATTTTTGGTAAGTAATTTTATTTAAACTGAGTAGGAGATGCACCGAAGCCTGTTTTTCTTCTTACTTTTTTATGCAGAATAGCTACTTTTCACTTGATTGTGTGTGATTGTAAGGGTGAACTGGCAATTTTGCCTTTGAAATGCATGTGTATCAGGAAAGTGTGCATGCATTCCTGAAAAAGAAAAAAAACCCGCTTGGTTTTTCTTAGCAATGTAGCAGTCTCAATATGGTGTCTGCCTTTTGCAGGGGAAGGAGGGGGAATCAATAGGTGAGAGAACTTAAATTCCAAGGCAGGTTTTCACTTTTCCACAGTGTTTTGCTGCATTCTACAAAGAACTAGAATGATGTGGGTTCTGAAATAAAAGATTATCTCATGGACTGACATCTCTTCCTTGCTCAGTTTACCCAACATCCTCAGACCGCAGGGTGCATGATTTTAGTATTGTGGAGACACTTCTGAGCAAGGAAAAGTTTTTTGTTAAAGCAGGTTTTAGTAAACATTCAGCCGTGAGGAAGAGCTGCGTGAGTCTGTGATTAAACAGCTACAGGCCTTCTCAGGAAAGTCACAAGGGTCCCTCCCAAAGCGCTACAGTCTGGAAATGGCCTGTTCTGTAAGTTAGTGGCGAGCCTGACATTGGACTGTCTTGGTTTTCTTCCAGGTGCCCTGGTGGCGTCACTAGCAGGATATGGGGCCTATAAGAAATTGCATTCACGGAAAAGGTGAGTAAACCGTGATCATCTCTGTGTCCTTCCTCCGGTGTGAACGAGTGCTCCAGTATATTGAGCTTTGCCAGCTTCTGTTTTTAAACACCCGAACACATCAGAAGAGTTCTAGTTTTGTACCTGCTGTCTATGTAAAGTTTCAGAACATATGCAGTCCTTCGTTGCTGGCTTCTGATCGTTACCCCACTGTTAGCTAATTTATATGGGTTTACTGCAATGCAAAGTGTTAAGTGCTTTTAAGTTGGATTTGTGTGAAGATCACTGCTATTCTTCCCAGAGGATGATTAAAGTTTTGCCTTTTTCTGTCTTGCAACGCGCTAGTTTTTCCATAGTAAAATTGGTGATGGCCCTGATTTGTGCTGTGTTCCATCAGTTATGAAACTTTGGCAGCATGAGGGCAGCATCTGTGCCACTCCACAGTCACCCAGTTGGCTGAAAACTCTGCTGTGTACTGCTCCAAAAGCAATGGATTGCTGATGAACTAGAGTTAGTCACAAAAGCATATGGTAAAATGAGCACGCACACTTCAGTATACGAGTAGTTACAGTTGACTTCAAAATAAGTTGCATTTTTCAGTGTTTTTCTTAGTCCAAGGCTCTTTATGAAGGTCTGATGTTCATGCTTCTTTTACATGAGGCCCCATGTAGCTTGGAAAATTGTAACAGAATTTAAACCCCATTTGTGTTTTTTGTGGTGGATTTGAGCAGTTGGTGTCCTGTGAACACTATATTTTGTGTGATAAGAGCGTATGTGCATGTGTGTTTTTGTTTTTCTGGCTGAAAAATTATATTAATGCATGCTTAGTCCTTTGCAACAGAAATATTGTCACTTGAAATTATAATGGACATCTTGCCGTAGTTATGTACCAAAGGATAACATTGCAGATGTATTTTCATGTCAATATGCTAGTAGCTTAAGTTATCAGGAAAGTGGTTTTGAATTTTGTATAATACCCTTTATAAGTCAGGGATATTAATGTGTTACATGGACCTGGTGGTTTTTGAGCTCTGAGTCGGGTATCTTATAGCTTGCTGCTGCTGCTGTTGGTCTTATATGCAAATAGTCAAATTATACCAGAGAGTGAACTACCCTTTTGTCTCTGCATTGGCTTCGGCTCAGTCCTGAGGGGTTTAGTGTGAATATGCTGTACTGATTCTACTGTGAAAGGGGTTCAGTGCACTGTCCTATCAGTCTGGCTTCTTTCAAAACAACAACATTTGCACTTGGGTTTCCTAAAATAAATCCCCAGAATGATTTGCTTGCCAACACTGGATAGAAAGTGACCTCTTCCAGGACATCTGATACTTCGTCCAAAGTCTGGACAGATAGACCGGGTCATTCATGATCTCCTTCATTATTTTCCCTCCTGGCTTTTCCCAAAGGGTACATTAGAAAACATCTGATACTGCTTTTTTCTGAGTGGCGGGCGGTGGTAAGGTATACTTATGTAAAGCTTAAGTCTTACGCAGGTGGTTTTCTGTCTTATATGCATTTTGCAGTTTTGTTCAGCCTGGGGCTTAAAAACTTTCCCTTTCAAGTCAGTGTACCACTTGGAAAGGTTCACAGCTACTTAGTAGGATGTTTCTATTTGAGTCTAGAGATGAGTTTTGCTGCTGCCAAAGGGGTTACTGGCCCTTGTCACATGTTTGTGAGGAAGAATCCGTATCTCCAGTCCACTGTCTTAGATGTGACACCTACATTGCTAACTTCTTCTTAATTATAACTTGTAATTCTCAGCATGCAGCTCCAAGAAGGCCTCCTAGTCAGCAGTTTAGAGCAGTAACACATACTTGGTCGTTTCGGGAAAAAACAAGAGACTTTCTATCTTTCGGTTCTCATGGCTTTTTTCTGGAAACATAATTAAAAAGTGCAAGTCAGATTTTGTGTCTTGAACAGTCTTTGGAACGCACGAAAACGATTGCTAGTCAGCTGGGGGAACACCTAAAATGTCAATCCTCAGGTGCTAACCTGAACCACGCCTGACTACACAGTGAAAAAGGAAATTTTCTCAGTTCCGTTATCACAAATTGTGATTCTTCATCTGTGTGGCGTTCATGTGCCTGTAACAATCTTTCAAAGTGAGGAAGTGGCTCACTTAAGGTTTTTAGCTAATCAGAGGTGAGAGCAGAGTTTATTTTATGCAGTTTTGCAATCTCTAATACTGTTATGACACAGTTTATTCAATAACTGAATGAATCCACGCTGCCCAATGTGCTTCTAGTATTCAAGTGCTTGCTAATTAATCAGTTACCAAACTATTAAACAGAATAGCATGAGCCTATTTACTGCTGGTGCACTTCAGAGAGAGCTACGGTTTAAATACTTATTGTGTCTGTGAAATATCAGTAACATAACTCTTTTTGCACTTCTTCCTCTTTGTAATAGTAAAACTAGGGCACTGTTTTGCAGATCACTTAGTCGCGTATTGAACAGGATTTTGTGAAAAATAGATTTTTGACTCTTAACTGTACTTATTTTTGTTCATAGGGAATCTGCCCTCCAGACATCCACTGCTAAATACAGTACTTGTAAACCATGATTGATCGTTTTTTGGGGAAGTTCAATGAGCCTTTGAGAGATGGAAAAAGGACTGTACTGCAATGAATCTCCCAGCAATGGAGTTGACACCAGTGTGCTGAATGAAGGAGAGTGGACCATGTGTACCTGCAGGGGGAAGAATAAAGACTATGAAAGCAGCCTAAAGGTGCTGGGAGAGGCTGTCTGTGGCCTGGGGTGACAAAGGGCTAAGCAGCTGCCAGGAGGGGTAGAGAGCAGGGCTCCTTTTTGGTCCTTGGTTTGTTTGCACAAGCCTGCAGGCTCTGCAAAGCCTCTGGAAGATGAGGCCCAGAAGGAAAAATGATAGCTTATTTGTTTAATTTTTTTTGCTTGTGTTGCATTGCTGACAAGCCTCAGGTGGCCCCTGGGCATAATCTGCTAGTCTTGCTGCAGCAGAGGTGAGTGCCCTGGGCAGTGGATCCCTAACCAACGCCAGCTGCAAAGGTGAAAATGGTCGGCGTCACTGGCATGGCCAAACATGGAGAGCTGTGATCTACCCAGAATCTGCCCATTGTAGCTTACAAGGTTTAGTTCCTGCTTTCACCAGAGCTGAAGATGTCACGGCAGAGTCTTTTCCTTTCATGATTGTTTCCTGTATGGGTTGATGAATCTTAAGGAAGGCAAAAACCTGTCGTCCCTTTCAGCTCCATCTGTTGTCTTTTTCTCCTAGTAATTTTGTCTGTAGCTATCTCTAGTCAGCAAGGCGTGGTTTTGTATTGGTACTAAACAGCTTCCTCCCTTCTCAGTGTTGCTGTCCTTATAGAAGAGACTTGAAGGAAAGATGACTTGGATAGGGCCTTAATATGACTCCTGCCTTGCTAAAAAGATGTTGACATTTAGATGTCATTCTTTTAAAGCACTTGGATTATTTTAATTATTCTTTCTGTAGAAAGCAGCACCTGTTTGTCTATATGAATATTTTTGCACTCTTGCTGTCTTAAGTTTGCCAACAGTAATATATGTTTCAACACTAAATTATTTATTTCCCTGCTTTTGAAAATATTGTAAAACGACTACAAAGTCGATCCACCATTCTCACTCCTTCTCTATTGGGGAAGCTTTCTTGTAGGCTGCTAAGAACCCAATAGAAGTTGCTGTTGGGAATATCCTTGCTCAGGTTTAAGTTTATGGTAAACCGATAAAAAGCACTGAAGTGGTGTGCTGGTACATAGATGCTAGTAACTGCGCTGTAAAGCAGGATTATTAGACAGGAGGGATTATGAAATAATCCCGTGTTCTAACTAACTTCTAAAATTCTGTCGCGTGCACTTACTGCATCTCTGTGTGCAGATAAAAGATCAACCAAAGTTACTCCACTGACATAGGTCAGAGAATTATTGGATTGGGCTTTCTTGCATTGGAAGTCGGTCCTTGATGTATATAGTTCAATGTGAGGTCCCACAGCCTCACAGACAAGTTGTCTGTAGATGTTTGTTTGAAAAGAAGCTGATACCTGTGACTTTATAATTTCATTATCAATATTGTGTATATATTATGGCAGGCTAGGTAGACAGTTCAGCCAGGGACTGACCTTTTTTTTGGTATAAAAGGTGGTCATTTCGACTCAGGTGGTGGTTTATCAATGTAAATGTTGGTTGTGCTTTTGATATGGATGTATATAGTGTCTTAGCACTCACTTTATGGTTGTGCAGTATGATTTAATGTCATTTAAAATGTGCTGTGTGCAAAAGTATGCAAGGCTTTGGGCAGGTCTACAAGTGAATATCTAAAATCCTAATTGGTCTTGTTTCTGCTTCTCCATGCTGAGGCCCTGACCCTGCAGAGACTTCCACAGGGAGTCTGTCCAGAGTCTTTGCAGGGTTGAGGCCTTGTCAAAATAGTTTAATTTCAGGACTTGTACTTGGAAGATGTCTCTAAATACCGTAGTGAGGAGTATATTATAGATTCCTGTTATCATCACTGGATAGCTAGATTCTACCTACAGTGCCTTTTACCATACTGTTTTTGATATGTATATGCAAACGGTAAAGGCCTATTAAAAGTTCTGTCTCATCTAAAGTGCTGTAATAATGTCTTATTAATAAAGAGAACTGCATCTTATTAGTGACCAAGTGTTTTGTCTTTTATTTGTCCCTTAATCAATGGATATTCTGTACTTTTTCACAAAAGTAGGTTCTGAAATTGTGTGGTATTCTTGACAGAACTGACAAGTTCAAAAATTGACAGCCTGAGTGGACAGATACAGGCTCATTGATATTTGGGCACTGAAGTAGAGTTAATCTGCCCGTAAAGGCACTGAGCAGTGTCGTATTGACTTCAGTGAGGGTTGAGGGTTTGGCTGTCCATCTGAAAACGATATCGCTTGCATTTAGGGCCTCCTTATTTGAATGTTTGGCAAATGATTTTGCAAGAAGGAAGTGAACAAGAGAATAATGACATTGCTGTTGCATTTAATGGATCATGGTTACTCTAACCAGCTAGTTAGGATGCCTGTGTGTAAGCTCCTGTTAACCCTCAAAGGACCTTCTGTTAAACTAGTATAAGAGGAAACCGTGATCTTTTTGGATCATAATGTTATTGATGCTGTCACTTCTTAATTACAAATTGCATTTAGCTTTGCTTCCCCCCCCCCCCCCCCCCCGCGCGGGCGGGCATATAAATTTATAGGAGTGGAATATAAATTTAATCAATAAAATCTTGTCGCAAACTCAAAGTTCAAAGCAAACTGGGCTGATGTTATTAATTATGACGCCTGGGGAAAACGTGGCAAGGTGGATGCATCAAGCTTATGCTAATACAGCATGGATTGATGCGGGAGGTTTATTGTTTGCTTTCTAATCTGTTTGAAAGATGATTCTAAATTCAGATCAGCTAATCTACCCTGGAATGCTGACATGGAAGTATTAAATCGATATGGTGAAACTCACAGTATTTTGGTTATTTGAATTAGGCCCAAGCGGTACTGTTAGCACATTGGCCTGTAGTTTGTGTAAACTTGAGCTGGGTTGAAAGAAGTGTGTGTGGAGAGGGTGTAAGAGTAGGTTGAACTAAGGGACTGAATGAAAGAAAAGTAATAGTTCCCCTTGATTACATTTTGTAAGTTTTAGTGCAGGTAAAAGATGTTCCAGATAAATGATTCTACCGTTGTGGTAGCAGAAATACCGCCTTGCATACACCCATTTATTCAGTGGAGCTTGGTTTGTGTCAAACCTGCTTGTCACAAGACCTAATCCTTATCATATTAACAATATTTGCCAAAGCATCGTGGATGGTAGGTAAGGGCAGTGGCTGCTGCTATTTTACTGGTACTTAGTTATGACTTACAAAACAATGGTTAAAGCTTTCTTTCTAGTTCTAGTGGAACATAATTGTCCTGGCTTTGCTCTTAAGATGGCCTGTTTCAGTTGCCTGGCCTTTTTGCTTTGGGCAGAATATAATCACCCTGTTAACATAACAGAATGAACAAACTGTATGCAGAAATCTCCAATGTCATTTAATTACTGAATTTGCTGTTCCGTTGGAAAAAGTAATGACTGTTCATCTACTTTCCTTCTCGTTATATAGGCCTGAATTACGTAGACAGTAAAATAAATGAGACACGTTTATGAGAGTGTGTGTGTGTGTGTATATATACTGTGTGTGTTACAGCAGTTAGAAATAGCCAAATGCTCCTTTTTACAAGAATTTTCAGGATATTTTATACTAAAAGGTGATGTAGAAACCTGCCGTGAAATAATTAGTTCTTAGTTTGAAAGGGAATCTTCTGTCATGGTTGGTGCAATCCCTGCTCTTCCTTACCTTTTTGTAGCATGTTGCTACGTGAAGAACTTCTTGCACTTCACCTGAAACCTGTTCAGGTAGAAACTACTTCAGTTCACAGAAGATTTGCAAAGTGGACGGATCTTTCAGAGAAGAGTGGTAGAGGGTCTCCTCCAACTCCGGAGAATCCAGTGTATGCACGGAAACTTTTAGCATTTCATGACGGTTTAAAGGAGGCAAAGAAATGCTAAATTCCTCACCAGTCAGTCTACTGTGAATAATAGGTCATCTCCACCTGGTGGCAAGATTGAGCAGGATGTAATATTTGGTTTTGTAACTGATTTGGATCAGGGGTGTCAAGAATCCGGTGTGCATCCAGCTCAGAGGGCTTCTGGGCAGGGCCTGGTACTAAATTTTGGTGCACAGACCCGCGTGGGGGACGTGCATCTGTGGCAGAGGAGTGAGCGGCAGCTGCCTTGACCCTGCTGTTCCCTAATTCTGCTGGTCTGGCTGCTAGAACTGAGTTTGGATCCTGGCTCTGATGAGCCTCGTGCTCCTGATCTGGCTGGGGGCAGCTGGAGGGGCCAAGGGAGTTTGGCACCCCTGATCTAAAAGTTTTGGTGTAATTCTTCTGAATTGCGTGTCTGGAGGGAGCCTGCTTCCTAAAGAAATTAAATGATGTTCAGGAACGTAAGGGTGAGATGCCAAAATAGTATTTGTGCTCGTTTTGCAGTGCTTTCAGAATAGGAAAGTGCAAACTGCTCCTGGACTACGAGAGGAAGAAGCCCGCTTCCAGCAGTGGGACAAGTAACGGAAAATATCATGTCTTCGTTAGAGGCAGAGGCCAATACCACTTAGTACAATTTTTTGTTGAAAATAGTTGCTCAAAGTAGGTTACACTTCAGAGCCGCATGCTCTCAACAGCACACGTTGGTTTCCCGAGTTATTTTTGTTCCTTCTTCCTGCAGACCTCACAGCTGGCGTTGGCACAAGAGGCATCTTTTGTCAAAGGGAGAAAATCATCTCTGTTCATAAAGGGAGGGTTTTGGTCACAGGACGCACGCTTCCTGTCCCCTCAGTGCCCGGCGCCGGATCTTTGCTCACTAGGATTGCGTGAATCACCTAATGCAGGAAGGGAGCTGGTGCTAAAGTTAGCTGCAAACTAGTAAATGGAAAAGGAAGTGCTGCCTGCCAACCGCCTAAGTGAAGACAGACCTACCCAGGGGAAAACATGAAGGGGGCAGAGTAGAAAGGTCGAAGCAGGGCCACAGGACCATCTTTCTCATCCCTAATGATGTTTGCAATAAAAAATCCTGAAAGCACAGGGGCTGCGTCCTGTGCAACAGCGCTGCACGGGGCTCGTCTCCTCCCGTGCGAAGCGAGGGGTTCGGGAACGCGCCCTCCCTGCC
>NW_005842494.1:1105095-1124533 GCF_000455745.1 Alligator sinensis | reverse complement strand
GGGCCGCGGCTGCCGCGTGCGCCCCTAGAAGTGTCACGGCCTGGCTCCTGCCGGGCGGGCGGGCGTGCGGCCGAGACCCGTTTTGCTCGTGTGACACGGGCGGGGCGCGTGGGGCGGCTCGCTAGTGAATCGCGCCATGAATGTAAGGTGCACCAGGGCTACGAGACGGCTCCTTGCCCGCTGGGCGTGTGTACACCACCCGCCCGGGGACCAGCGCTAGAGTTGGTACACCGCTTCCAAGCACTGTCTAGCAGGCCGGCTCTTTGAATCCCTGGATTTCATAGCTGGGCCCCTTCCCCTGTGCGGGTGAGACCTGCCTGGGAGCCGGCTCTGGAGCTTTGTCAAGCACTGGATGTTTGGCAGACCCCCCCTGCCCTCAGCTACTCATTACACATATCATGTGAAGCCCAGGCCAATTGCACAATTGACTCCGGCCACACGTGCCAAGAGATGATTGCGCCACGGACGTAACTACAGCTTTGAAAAGAGCCACGCCTGTGTGAAGGTAGTCCTTGAAAACAGATAACGGTTCCCAAGCTGGTTTCTGTCATTGATTTGAACGTGCAGCTGAGCCCAGAGACTCCCTTCTGTTGCGTGGTAGTGACTTGGCCCACGCGGGCTGTCTAAACGTGTCGTGTGGCTCACCAGGGAACTGTGTGGCGTTTATAAGGTGGAGCCAGGGGTAAGAAATAGCTCTTTGCCCTGCGGGTTGCTCCACCAGCAGCTCTTATCCAGCCTGTTGCATGGCCCTGCTGTGCGTTCGTATGAAAGCGGCACGGAAACCAGCTTTAGAGTTGGTACGCTGTTCTCAAGCACTATCTAGCAGGTTGGTTCTTTTAATAACATACCAAAGGTCTTGATTTTCGACACGGTAGGGGTGGCGATACTCTCATGACACGATAATGAAAAGGCTCCCTAGGTATTTCATAATGTCTGTGAAATATCTGGAGCCTTTTTATTTTATTTTTTTAATCGTGTCATGAGAGTATTGCCATCCCTACCGTGTCAAAAATCAAGACGTTTGGTATGTTAATCATGAGATGCTCCGTTTTAACCCCCCGGCTTCTCGCACGTGTGCCCTGAGCAGCCCCCCTACCCGCTGCAGCCCCAGGCTCGGTGCTGACCTCTCCACGGCTGGGCCCTGCCGGGGCTTCCGGGGACTTTGTGGCTGGTTCTGGCCCAGTTGAGCGCAAGGCGCGCCAAAAGAAAAAAATCCCAAGATTTGAGTTACATCCTGAGATCAGGAGCCTGTGATTTCTAAGTAAAATTAACTCTTAAGTTGGCATTACTGTGATAATTACTTTGCATGTGTGGCCAGTTTAAGTATGTTGCATGACTTGCCAGTGAAGTGCGTGGTGTCCGTAACGTGTAGCACATCATGCCACAGCACCGACCAGCATCGATAACCTCGGAGGTGCTGACTGAAGGAAGGCTGTTTCTCTTCAAGCCTGTCCAACTCTCTGCTGCTTCCTTTCCTGGGCAGTGGGGAAACCAGTCCCTTGCTGTCCTTTTAACCCAGGGATGCTCCAGCTCCCTGGGGGGCCTTAAATGAGTTGGTGTCAAGGTGCCACACAACGTTGGCACTGTTAGGTGCGTGGACACGCTTCACAAGGGAAACCTAGGGATTTCCCATAGGAATCTGGAGTGTCAAAAGCTTTCTGCCTGTCGTGGTCTTCCTGAGTTCTTTGCCACACACAAACTGCTCTGTTGTTTTGTGGTCAAAAAACAAGGGAAAACTAAGAGCAGGCGTCTTCCAGGGGGAGCCTCCAGGCTGCCCAGGGATGCCGCAAGTCTAAGGAGGGTACGTTGAGCCTAAAGACGGTTGAGAACCTCTGCTTTAAACCGTGGCTAAACCAGCTAACTGTCGTCTTAATACGCTGGTAATGAACGAGGAGAAATATCAAGGAACAACTGTGCTGTTTGTTCGAAATTGCCTCATCCGAGTTGGTATCTTTTTAGATTCTTGGGGGCGGCGGGGAGTCTGTCTGTTCCTATTGCCCCGTGAACCTCCTTGCTTCTCAAAAGCCAGCTCTTTTTCATTGTAAAGCTTTGTTCTATATTAATGGCAGCATTACTTAACTACAGATTCATTCATTGCAAATTTCTGCCTGTGTCCATTTCAGTGAGACTTGTTTGCTGGCCTCAGTCCTGCTCATACCACTTCTAACAAGAGGGCCTCTAAGCTGATTCAATCAGCTACTAGATAAAAACATCAAAAAGCCCCACTGAAGCAGGTGAGCTATGCAGACACTGGGCAAGCCGGGTCAAAGTGACACAATTCCTCTTCTGGTCACACGCTCCTCGTTGCAGGAGTGTGCAAAGCTGGAAGTAAAGGGCTGTTTTTACATCTCTACGCTGCCCAAAACTATTTTTGTAGTAGTTTTAGGACACTAGCTTTCCATTTTTCTTAGGATCACATCATGCAAGTTAGGGGTACTTGAACCATGGCAAGAGGCTGGTCACCCGAGTTTGAATTGTCCGTTGGGGGCCTGCCAGTCACCCAGTGATGGGCATTTTTGGTGCCTGGTCTGCCTTGGTGAAAGGGCACGTTCCAGATCATTGTGCCTGGTCTTGTTCCTTCTCTAAGTTTGTTCAGAGGGTGTGTGTAAGGGAGGCCGAATATTTTCCCTGGAAGATGTTATAAGTCTCAACCCCTTTGGTTTTTTGAATGTTCTATCCAGAGAAAAGACCTAGTTACTGTGAATTAATCTGCTGTTCCTTTCCCTATAGAATAATCGCTGTAATACTCCATCTACTGGCAAATTGCTTTCTGTTGTGGAACACTGCTTTTATACAGTCCGGTTTGTATGAGTAGATTGGCCAGTGAGTTTCATAAGGGAGCACTGTCAAAAGGGAAGACGTGGAACTGCTGGAACAGAAAGGAACAGCTCAAGGAAAAAGAAGGGGAGAGGAAAAAACAGCAGTCATGGGCTAACCTTTAAATAGATGTTTTTTAATACCTTTTGTGTTGAGCAGAAGCTTCTTGTTTCTCATGGGAAAAAAAAATAGCAACCAGCAGTTAGATGCATAATTGAATTATGGGGGCAGTTATTGCTAAAAATTGTGTGCCATAGTAATGTACATTTTCGTGGTAGGGATATCTTGAATATAATTCAGTCATTTTGTTTCAGGTTTGTGTCAAACCTTTGCTACTCATCGGTTAGACAAATATAATGTGTATGTGTGGTCTGCTTGCTGCATTTCACTAGTTTTATGGTGTCTTCTATGTGTGGGTACATTTTGGGGGGGACGGTGGAAGGCTTGGATGTTGCCACTGTAGAGTCTTGCTCGGCTGGTCTGTGTCTTCCGCTAAGTTATGTGTTGAAGTGCCTTCCTTAATCAGGGCCAGTCCTGCCCAACACTCGTGCCTGACTGCATCTCTGCTTTCCACGTAATTCATTTATAATCTAGTTCTGACTGGAGGTGGGTTTCTCTCCCGTCTGTTGATATAAGAACTTATAGCTTGACATCCTTCAGCAGTGACTTAATAGTTTCGTTTTTATTTTCTACCATATGCAGCCAAATCAAGTCATGTGACTGTATTTAATGACAAAATTTAGAGTTCAGAAATCAAAGACTGTGTAAATAAAATTTCCTGGTGTACCAGGAGTGGAAACCTTGGGTAACAGTCAGTGACAGCTGAGCATAACGTGTATGTCAGGATGTCATTGTTTAACTGACATATAGTAAGCAATATTTAAGTTGTAATTATTAAAATAACATTAGGAGTTGAGGCGGTGTGTTGGGGGCAGCTCCTGCTGCTGCGTGCACCCCTGGGGGAGGCACAAGGGGCGTGTGCTGCCTTCCCCCCTGCCCCCAATGTGTGTGCGGGGCAAGAGCAGGCTGCTATTGTGTGCTCAGGGCTGGGGCTCCTCCAGCTTCTTCCCAGCAACTCTTCTCAGGACAGACAGCAATGCCACTGGGACGGGAGCTACGGGGGGGCTACAGCCACCCCAAAATTCACCATAGCCCCTCCCTCCCTACACTGCTGGCAGCCCCGCCTGGTCTGAGCACGGTGGCCAGGAGGAGGCTGGAGTATCTCCGCCCCATGCGCTCAACAGCAGCCTGTCCTCGCCCCATGCACAGATCCAGGGGACACATGTCCCTGTGCCTTCTCCGGGGGTACATGCAGCAGCAAGAGCCGCCACCCCTGGATGAGCTGCAGCTCCGTTTCATGTCCCACCCCTGCCCCTTCTCTAGCCCCAGCCCTATCACTGTCGGGGCCATGATCTGCTCCCACCCGTGCCCCTTTGCTGCTGCTGCATGCCCCATCTTTCCCCCCACACTTTCCCCCAACAAACTTACCAGCTGGACACTGCTCTCCAAACTCCTGAGCTGCACCCCGGCCGTGTGCATGGCAGGTGCATGCAGCATTTATTGGTGACATTATTGGCTACGCCAGCCAAAAAATGCTGATTGCCGGTCTGATATGCAACCAAGATGTCCAGCCTCTATTGTCCAGTATTCCTTTGGCTGTTTTTGCTAGTGCCCCTTTGTGTGCTTTGTTTAAGGCTTCAGGCCATGATAAGGATGTTAGATGGCCAGATCCCACTGAAGCTCTGAGGACCTTTTAACAACTCCAGCCTCCATACCAGTCAAGATGTCATTTGTTTCCTTGCTTCCCGCTAAAGTTACTGTTCTTTTCTTTGATAGGTGATTGCGGCCCCCCTGACAGGTTACCCTATGCAGAGCTAGCGGATGCGTTTAAAGATAAGACCACCTTTTCTGTTGGGAGCTCTGTGCAATACGTTTGTCGCCCAGGATACAGGAGAGACCCTTCCTTTGAGGCCGCTCAAACTTGTCGTGCAGGTTCATCATGGTCAAAACCTGAAAAATTTTGTATAGGTAAGTTCCTTTCCCCCTCACTCTGTTGTATCGGAGAGAATGAGTCAAGTAGTTGCTTTTAGAGTGGATTGAGCATTTTGTAAGAGTTTAATTTGGGAATAAAAAGGGATGCTGATTTGTCCCTTTTCCACCAGAGTTGCGCACATGTGAGCTGTTATTGTTTTCTGTCTGTCTTTAACAATCATCCTAAAAACAGACTTGATGTTTTCCATCAAATATAAACTGGACACATGTGAAATGCGGATCTCGCTGAAGTCAGTGGTAAGCTTATTGTCTAAATAACGCAAGAGTATCACTTGGTAAATAGTGAGATTCCGGGAGTTAAATGAGAGATGCAAAGAGAGACAGTGCCTTGGTGATATATCTGTACTGCTATAATGGAAATTTGGTTTGTTTCTCTTGCTTTCCCTTCCTGTGCAGACTAAGGGGTACTACACTTTCTGGAGGGGGAATATTTTGACTGGAGTATAACTCAGTAGCTAACATATCCTTGCAGAAGGTAAAAATGTGTTATGTATAGTGACTGCCTTATGGGGTAGAGCAGGAAAGTAAAACACAAAGCATTGAATTTGTGAAGCTGCTCAAGCACCCCAGTGTGGTGGTAATGGACTTGGAAAAAGAAAATGAATGTCAGAATTCTGTGCTGGTCTTGCAGCAGTGTGTCGACGTTGATCAGGATGCAGGAGTGAAGCAGGGGGAGTGGATGTGGTCCTAAGTAAGTTAAAGTAGTTACATAATTGATGAGACTGGAGACCCTAAGTTTGAGAACCATTTACTTTCTTATGCCTGGGTTTTTCTGAACACTAAACCTTGCACGTTTGCCCAGGTTGCTGTGTTTTATAAGGGTAAGCTTAAGGTTAATGATCCATTTTTGAGGTCATTTACCAAGACGTAACTCCCTTCTCCCCTCTTTTCAAATGTAGAAATATTCTCCCAGTATCTCTTTTTCTGTGTGCATGGATATCGGGCTGTTCTGGGATTATGCCACATGGTCTTAGGTGCACAGTTACTGTACTAATACTTTTGGGTGACAAGCCGTCTAGACCACTACCATTTGGTGCAAAAATAACTTGGAGTATAACCAGTTTATACTGGTGTGACAGCAGGGTGCCTGGAACGTAGCTGAATTACGAGGTGGCATTCTCGTGACTCGAGTGGCTCAGTCTAGGGGACGTGCTGTGCTTGTTGAACCTGAGCAAGTAACCAGCATCTGTTTGAAATAAATGCTGGGAAGAAGTGGGAGTGGGGGAGAGGAAAGTAGGCACTTGATTACAGTCTGTTTCAGTCCAAGGGGCTTACAGCTTAGAAATCTGAAATCTATGAAGTGTGAATGCTGCATTTTGCAAAAGAATACATGAGAAGTGTGAATGCTTGTGTCAAGGAATATTTGCAGGAGGAGAGGAAGACTTGGGGTGCTGGAGAGTAGAAGAGGGAGTGTGGGGACAGGTAGTTGTTGGGGTTCAATTTGGGGGCATCAGGGTGCTGAGATGGGGTGTTTGGGAGTCTGAGTAGGTGGGTTTGTGTTGGGAGCTATTTGTCAGCCCAAGAGGTCTGCCACCGTGTGTGTCAGGTCTGTGGAGGCCTGAGCCTCTCTTCCTTTTTCCTTCCTCCATGCAAGCTGGAGATCAGGTCCTTTCTGTCCCTGCAAGATGCAATTTAATGGAGTCTGCTCCACTGGGGAGGGGTCTGACCCCCCCACGCCCACCCCAGGGGGAGTTGGGATCTGGGGATTCCTACAAGAAACTGAGATTCAGATCTTGGAAAACTAGAAAGTACGAAGTGACAGTACCTTATGGACACTTAATTCCCATCTTTGTTCCCTTTCAGCGAAGCTCTGTGGTCATCCAGGAGACTTGCCAGATGGTTCCGTTCATATTGAGACTGATCTTAGTTTTGGTTCAACAGTGACATTTTCTTGTAATGAAGGGTAAGGATTTCAATGAATGCTTTTCCTTCTTTCTCTCTCATACTACTGTGTTTTTTTTAGCTAGCATTAAATTAATACTTAAGCTTTTATTAGAATGTTTTATACTTAGAAATTTCTGAAGGCTGTTTGTGTTTTCTTGAGAAGTCTGAAGTTATACTTGTTTTGTATGTCCGATTCGAAAAGGTTGAGTCTAGTGGGTTTGTTTTTTTGTGCTCTTTATGGCCTAATTCATAGGTTCATAGACTATAGAGTCGGAAGGGACCCAGTGGATCATCGTGTCCAACCCCCTGCCCCAGGCAGGAAAGAGGACCGCGGTCAGATGACCCCAGCCAGGTGGTTGTCAAGCCTCCTTTTGAAGACCTCCAAGTTAGGTGACAGCACCACCTCTCTTGGAAGCCACCCTTATGGTAAAAAATAAATTCCAGACTGGCCACCCTTATTGTAAAAAATTTCTTCCTAATGTCTAACCTACCCGTTCCTTGGGCCACATTCCCTCCCCTGACGGGGCAGTGCCTGTCCCTGCCTCTGCCCCAGCCCCACTCCCTCCCTCACTGTGGAGGCCTCCGTCTGCCCCGGCCATGCCCCCCGCACCCTCCCCCGCCCCGACTTACCGGCAAGACACTGCTCTCCAAGCTGCGTTCCTGACCGCATGCATGTGTGTGGCTGTGTGCATGCATGCAGCATTTATTGGTGACATTATTGGCTACGCCAGCCAAAAAATGCTGATTGCCGGTCTGATATGCAACCAAGATGTCCAGCCTCTATTGTCCAGTATTCCTTTGGCTGTTTTTGCTAGTGCCCCTTTGTGTGCTTTGTTTAAGGCTTCAGGCCATGATAAGGATGTTAGATGGCCAGATCCCACTGAAGCTCTGAGGACCTTTTAACAACTCCAGCCTCCATACCAGTCAAGATGTCATTTGTTTCCTTGCTTCCCGCTAAAGTTACTGTTCTTTTCTTTGATAGGTGATTGCGGCCCCCCTGACAGGTTACCCTATGCAGAGCTAGCGGATGCGTTTAAAGATAAGACCACCTTTTCTGTTGGGAGCTCTGTGCAATACGTTTGTCGCCCAGGATACAGGAGAGACCCTTCCTTTGAGGCCGCTCAAACTTGTCGTGCAGGTTCATCATGGTCAAAACCTGAAAAATTTTGTATAGGTAAGTTCCTTTCCCCCTCACTCTGTTGTATCGGAGAGAATGAGTCAAGTAGTTGCTTTTAGAGTGGATTGAGCATTTTGTAAGAGTTTAATTTGGGAATAAAAAGGGATGCTGATTTGTCCCTTTTCCACCAGAGTTGCGCACATGTGAGCTGTTATTGTTTTCTGTCTGTCTTTAACAATCATCCTAAAAACAGACTTGATGTTTTCCATCAAATATAAACTGGACACATGTGAAATGCGGATCTCGCTGAAGTCAGTGGTAAGCTTATTGTCTAAATAACGCAAGAGTATCACTTGGTAAATAGTGAGATTCCGGGAGTTAAATGAGAGATGCAAAGAGAGACAGTGCCTTGGTGATATATCTGTACTGCTATAATGGAAATTTGGTTTGTTTCTCTTGCTTTCCCTTCCTGTGCAGACTAAGGGGTACTACACTTTCTGGAGGGGGAATATTTTGACTGGAGTATAACTCAGTAGCTAACATATCCTTGCAGAAGGTAAAAATGCTCCATGTATAGTGACTGCCTTATGGGGTAGAGCAGGAAAGTAAAACACAAAGCATTGAATTTGTGAAGCTGCTCAAGCACCCCAGTGTGGTGGTAATGGACTTGGAAAAAGAAAATGAATGTCAGAATTCTGTGCTGGTCTTGCAGCAGTGTGTCGACGTTGATCAGGATGCAGGAGTGAAGCAGGGGGAGTGGATGTGGTCCTAAGTAAGTTAAAGTAGTTACATAATTGATGAGACTGGAGACCCTAAGTTTGAGAACCATTTACTTTCTTATGCCTGGGTTTTTCTGAACACTAAACCTTGCACGTTTGCCCAGGTTGCTGTGTTTTATAAGGGTCAGGATAAGCTTAGTGATCCATATTTTAGATCCCCCCTCCCCTTGCCTCTTTCCAAAATGTAGAAATATTCTCCTAGTATCTTTTTGTGTGTGTGCCTGGATAGCCGGCTGTTGTGGTAATACGCCACATGATCTTAGCTGCCCAGTTACTGCACTAACCCTTTTGTGGGGAAAAGCAGTCTAGACCACTACCATTTGGGTGAACAACAAACGCACAGTATAACCAGTTGGTATGACAGCAGGATACCTGGAATGTAGCTGACCAGGTGGTATCCTTATGACCCGAGTGGCTCAGTCTAGGGGACGTGCTGTGCATTTAACCTGAGCAACACCCAACCAGCATCTGTTTTGAATTGGATGCTGGGAAGACACCTGGGGGGAAAGCAGGCACTTGATTACAGTCTGTTTCAGTCCAAGGGGCTTACAGCTTAGAAATCTGAAATCTATGAAGTGTGAATGCTGCATTTTGCAAAAGAATACATGAGAAGTGTGAATGCTTGTGTCAAGGAATATTTGCAGGAGGAGAGGAAGACTTGGGGTGCTGGAGAGTAGAAGAGGGAGTGTGGGGACAGGTAGTTGTTGGGGTTCAATTTGGGGGCATCAGGGTGCTGAGATGGGGTGTTTGGGAGTCTGAGTAGGTGGGTTTGTGTTGGGAGCTATTTGTCAGCCCAAGAGGTCTGCCACCGTGTGTGTCAGGTCTGTGGAGGCCTGAGCCTCTCTTCCTTTTTCCTTCCTCCATGCAAGCTGGAGATCAGGTCCTTTCTGTCCCTGCAAGATGCAATTTAATGGAGTCTGCTCCACTGGGGAGGGGTCTGACCCCCCCACGCCCACCCCAGGGGGAGTTGGGATCTGGGGATTCCTACAAGAAACTGAGATTCAGATCTTGGAAAACTAGAAAGTACGAAGTGACAGTACCTTATGGACACTTAATTCCCATCTTTGTTCCCTTTCAGCGAAGCTCTGTGGTCATCCAGGAGACTTGCCAGATGGTTCCGTTCATATTGAGACTGATCTTAGTTTTGGTTCAACAGTGACATTTTCTTGTAATGAAGGGTAAGGATTTCAATGAATGCTTTTCCTTCTTTCTCTCTCATACTACTGTGTTTTTTTTAGCTAGCATTAAATTAATACTTAAGCTTTTATTAGAATGTTTTATACTTAGAAATTTCTGAAGGCTGTTTGTGTTTTCTTGAGAAGTCTGAAGTTATACTTGTTTTGTATGTCCGATTCGAAAAGGTTGAGTCTAGTGGGTTTGTTTTTTTGTGCTCTTTATGGCCTAATTCATAGGTTCATAGACTATAGAGTCGGAAGGGACCCAGTGGATCATCGTGTCCAACCCCCTGCCCCAGGCAGGAAAGAGGACCGCGGTCAGATGACCCCAGCCAGGTGGTTGTCAAGCCTCCTTTTGAAGACCTCCAAGTTAGGTGACAGCACCACCTCTCTTGGAAGCCACCCTTATGGTAAAAAATAAATTCCAGACTGGCCACCCTTATTGTAAAAAATTTCTTCCTAATGTCTAACCTAAATCTGCTCTCCACTAGTTTGCACCCATTATTCCTAGTTACTCCCTGGGGCGCTCTGGAAAACAGCGCGTCCCCAATTCCCTGCTTTCCTCCCCTGATAAATTTATAGGCGGCCACAAGGTCACCCCTCAGCCGTCTTTTGTATAGGCTGAAGAGATCCAGATCGCTCAACCTCTCTTCGTAGGGTCTTTCACAGAGACTACTAATCATGCAGGTGGCCCTCCTCTGAACCCTTTCCAGATCCTCCGTGTCCCTCTTGAAGTGTGGCGCCCAAAACTGGACACAGTACTCCAGTTGCGACCTGACCAGTGCTGCATAGAGGAGGAGCATCACCTCCCTCGATCTGTTGGTCATGCATCTTATATTTACATTTTTCAGTTACAGCAGCCTTTTTCAGTTTACCCAAAGTAGTCTTTGTTCAGGCATTATTATTTTTTAATTTTAATTTATTTAGTTTTTTGGGTTTTTTTTAAATTCCAAGAGCTACTTATAAAAATCATCTTTGTTCCTACCAAGGAACATTTTGTGGAATGAAATGCACGGAATACAATCTTAATAGCTTTTTTGGTTTCTCTAGATCAGTGTTTCTCAGCCTTTTTACACTCAAGAACCCCCTGGACTGACTCAAGGCACCCCTTGGAAAGTGCTAGCTCTTAGCTTTTGCTCTTTTTTTTGCCTAAAATAAAATAGATCGGTTTTTCTTTTGCAAAGAACTCAGAAACACCACGCCTATGGATTTTTGTTGGAAGTCTCTGGGTTTATCTTGTAAATCGTGTTTGCGTGCCTGACTATGCTAATGTTGTGTGGCGCCCTGTGGGTGGCACTCATAAAAAGGATCTCAAGAGAATTGCAGCTTAAAACTTGCTGCTCCTCCATTTTGTTGGTGGAACAGAAGTATATCTATGTGTATCAGATGCTGAGTGGGAGCTTCCAGTAACTTATTTGAACGGGTTTCCTTTTTCTCTCCTACTTAGGTACAGATTAATTGGAAGATCATCAGTTCAGTGTGTGATTGATGGCACTGGTGTTCGTTGGAGTAACGAAATTCCAGAGTGTACACGTAAGTGAACTATATCATAGATTTCTAGGGTCGGAAGGGACCTATTGGATCACTGAGTCCAACCCTCTGCTCTGGGCAGGAACGAGCGCTGGGGTCAAGTAACCCCGGCCAGGTGCTTGTTTAATCTCCTTTTGAACACCTCCAAGGTAGGGGAAAGCACCACCTCCCTTGGAAGCCCATTCCATATTTTGACAACCATCACCATAAAGAATTTTTTCCTGATGTCCAATCTAAATCTGCTCTCCTTCAGTTTATGGCCATTGTTTCTAGTAACCCCAACAGGTGTCCTGGTAAACAGAGTATCCCCTATTCCCTGCTGACATCCCCTCTCCCCCCGATGAGTTTGTACACAGTCTTAGCCTTCTGTCATGGAGGCTGAAGAGATTCAGGTCCCTCAAACTGTCTTCGTAGGATCGTACCTGCAGGCCCTCAGCTGTACAAGTAGCCCTCCTCTGAACCCTTTTCAGGTTACCCACATCCTGCTTGAAGTGTGGTGCCCAAAACTGGATGCAGTACTCCAGCTGCGGCCTCACCAGTGTTGCATAGAGGGGACGTATCACCTCCCTAGACCCGCTTGTGATGCACCTACTAATGCAAGAAAGTGTGCAGTTAGCCTTACTTATTACCTCGTCATATTGGCAACTCGTGTTCATTTTTGCATCGACTGTGACTCCGAGATCCCTTTCTACTGATGTCCTACTTAGAATGGCTCTTCCTAGTCTGTAGGTGTGTTGGTGATTCTTTCTGCTCAGGTGCAGCACTTTGCACTTATCTTTGTTAAATTGCATCCTATTCAGATCTGCCCACTCCCCCGGTCTGACTTCATCTGCCTGAATTCGCTCCCTACCCTCTAGTGTGTTTACTATACCCCATAGTTTGGTGTTGTCTGTGAATTTGGACAGAGTGCTTTCTAGACCCTCATCTAGAGGTGGTGGTTGACGGAAGTCAATTGTCATGGTGCCCTGTGACCAGTGGGGTCCCTCAAGGCTCTGTGCTAGGGCCTATATTGTTCAACATCTTCATTAATGAGGTGGACATTGGAGTCAGAAACGGGCTGGCCAAGTTCACCAATGATACCAAACTTTGGGGTAAAGCATCCACACCTGAGGACAGGAGGGCGATCCAGGCTGACCTTGACAGGCTCAGGAAATGGGCGGACGAGATCCTGATGGTGTTTAACACCAAAAAAGCAAGGTTCTCCACCTTGGGAAGAAAAACCTGCAGCATCCTTATAGGCTTGTCAGTGCTATGCTGGCTAGGATGAACATGAGCCTTCAGTGTGATGCTGCAGCTAGTAAAGCAAGCAAAACGCTGGCTTGCACCCATAGACTCTACAATCTATGAATCTGTGCTTCTCAAACAAATCCCAGGATGTCATTCTCCCCTTGTACTCGGCCTTGGTGAGGCCGCAGCTGGAGTACTGCATCCAGTTTTGGGCTCCACAATTCAAAAAGGACGTGGAGAAGCTTGAGAGAGTCCAGAGAAGAGCCACGCACATGATCAGAGGTCAGGAAAACAGACCTTACGACGACAGGCTGAGAGCTATGGGGCTCTTTAGCCTGGAAAAGCGCAGGCTCAGGGGTGATCTGATGGCCACCTATAAGTTTATCGGGGTGTTCACCAGGATCTGGGGGAACGATTGTTCACCAGAGTCCCCCCCCCAAAGGGATGACAAGGTCGAACAGTTATAAACTCCTGCAAAACCGTTTCAGGCTGGACATAAGGAAATGTGTCTTTACTGTCCGAGTCCCCAAGGTTTGGAACTGCCTGCCATCGGAGGTGGTTCAAGCACCTACTCTGAACGCCTTCAAGAAAAAATTGGATGTTTATCTTGCTGGGATCCTATGACCCCAGCTGACTTCCTGCCTCTGGGGCGGGGGGCTGGACTCGATGATCTTCTGAGGTCCCTTCCAGCCCTAATGTCTGTAAATCTGTAAAATCCAAGTCACTGATGAAGGTATTGAACAGTACTGGTCCAAGGACAGAGCCTTGGGGTCAGAGGCGACCCGAGCAGAGTGCGGGGCCTGGGGCAGATTGGCCCTTGTGGGGCCCCACCCCGCTTCGATCCAACGGGCCCCAGACCCAAAGAAGCTGCCACCTCCAGCAGTGGGTGGAGGGGGAGGGGGCGGAGGTAGCGAGCAGCTGGACATGGAGCTGGTGCTCTGCCCAGCTTCACACCACCGCTCCTCTGCTGGGCTCTGTGGGGTCCCCCAAAGTGCGGGGCCTGGGGCAGTTGCCCTGATTTGACCCCACCCGAGGGATGCCCTTGTTTGGGGGACATCACTGCCCACATCTCTCCAGGTAGAAACCATCCACCACCACTCTCTGGGTACATCCCATAAGCCAATTTTCCATCCACCTGACTGAAAAAATCTAGGTCACAGCCATTTAGTTTGCTTGTAAGAATTGGGTGCGACACCGTCAAAAGCCTTTTTAAAATCCAAGTAAATAACACCTACGTCGACTCCTACATCTAAGCACTTTGTGACCTGGTCATAAAAAGAGACCAGGTTATTCGGGCAGGATCTGCCTGCTGTAAACCCATGCTGGTTGTCCTTTAATGTTGTATTACATGCTGGCCCCCCACAAATGTGATCCTTAATGATTTTTTCTAGGGTCTTGCCAAGAATAGAGGTGAGGCTAACCGGCCTATAATTTCCCGGGTCCTCCTTCCTCCCCTTGTTGAAAATAGGGACCACATTGGCCCTTTGCCAGTCTTGTGGGACCTATCCTGCGTGCCACAAGCATTCAAACAGTTGCGCCAGTGGTTACGCTATGACACCAGCCAGTTCCTTTAGTACCCTTGAGTGGAGATCATCTGTTTATACATTTTAAGAGCAAGTTCTCATTGTGCTCTTCTATGCCAGAGGTAAACTGTACATTAAAGGAAACAGGTAACTATAGAAAGTAAAGTAGCTTCTTAACTGTTTTTTACAAGCTGTTGGATGCATATGTGAAAGAAGGACTGGAGTAAGGCTGTCCAGATTATGGTAGCTAATGTATATGGGCTAAATTTAAACTTTTATTGAAGGTTTTACCTTTGCAAACATTTACCTTTTGAATGATCCATCACAGTGATTAACTTCTGATTAATGGATGACTGGAAGTTGTGATTAAAGTGTCATATTTAATCAGAAAGCAAAGTCACATTAATACAGTAACTTTTGTTTGGCAGTATTTTCCATTGAGCATATATTGCAGATTTTTAGTCCTATAAAGTGATAAGATACAACCTTGGCATCATTGCCTGAATTTTTCATACAGAAATCTTTTATCCCCTAAGACTGTGAGATTCTCTATAGAATTTGTTTGTATCGCCAGTAGATTCTCATTTCATAACTAGTTTCATTTGCAAATAATGTTAACATGACTCTGAAGCTTGTTTTGTTTTGTTTTGTATGTTTTGGCGGTTGATGTGTTAGGGAGCTAAACTTAACCTTGTGAGGGAATATTACAGTGGTATTTTAGGAAAACATTTATTCCGTCCTTTAAGGGTATAAGTACTTCACATTCTCAGAGTTTACTTTCTCAATTTTGCTTTTTTATGGAAAATGTTATCACAGAAATGTTAATACAATACCGTTTGCTTTCAGTTCTGTAATGAAAAAGAAAGTGTGTGTTGGTGTTCGCATTTCCTGTTCACATTTCCACATTTCCTGTTGTTGATCGTAACAGCATTACATTTATCGTCTAATTATAGTAGAAAAATCTGCATTATGAAAAGCTGATGCCCTTTCAGGTTTTTCTATTAACAGTTCATGAATGGGTTACACATGTCTGCAGTGAAGTTAAGTTTTTCTAAGCTAGCAACTGCTGATACAGATTCAGTGTGTTTAAGTTTTGTTGCCAGCGAGAGCTGCTCTTCAGCCCCATTTTTTACCTATCTGGCATCTCCTTTCTTTATCATGCCATTACTGTAAGAATTATACATTTACATTTTTTCTCTATTCTTTTGGATATTTTTAGTGGTGTCCTAGCTTTTTCTTCCTTTTCTTTTTTTTTTTTTCTAAACTAAGACAGCGTATCAAAGGTGTCAGTTGATCTAGGGGAGTTGCTGTGTGTAACAGGTATTCTTAAAATGATGTCAGTTCACATATAGCTGATATCTTGGCAGTTCAGTCACCTTAAAAAATATTGCAGGAAAAATTGTTAAATCTGTTGTAATTGTTTGAACTTGCCTGAATGACTGCACTGTTGCTTATAGATGTTGTACCTTGTAAATTTTGCTGTGGCTTCTTACACAACAGTTTTTCTTCTTTATTTTAATATCCTGCAGCAATTCCATGTTTACCACCTCCAGACATAGAAAACGGGATGCACTCTGGTGAACAGGAAGATTATACCTACGGGGCATCGGTAACTTACAAGTGTAATGTTGTGCCGAGAGGTTCGGTCCCTTTCTCACTTATTGGGGAGGCAACTATTCACTGTAGTTCTGATGCAGAAAAAAATGGAGTTTGGAGTGCACCTGCTCCTCGATGCAAAGGTGGTTCATTTTATTTTTGTTGTTGTTTATTCTTTGTATTCATCTTTCTATAGTGAGAAGCTTTTGAGTTTAGTGATAAACTGGGGTCCTGGTTTTCCCTAATAAAAAAAAATCACAAATTCTCTGATAACCCTCAAATCCACGATTAAAATCTAAGGCTGCCCTAACTACAGCTCCTGCTCCCCCAGGCTTTCTGGAGGGAGCCCGTGCTGCCTGGGCTATGGGGTCAGAGGATCTGGCTCCCTGCCACTACTTAATTATTCCTGCTTAACAATATTTTCAAGGAAAGATCCTTTTTCCTTCACTCTGCCTTTCAAAAATGAGGCATTTCTTGATTGGGTGCATGTTTTATGTGGGAGAAAAGGGCATTTATTTGCCTGTACTGTTTTGATCTTGATGGTGATACACTTCATTAGGGCTTATTTAAGACACTTGACCTCCGTTTCTTTCCTTGTCCAAGTCCTAGGAAATGTGTTGGGGGAATACACTTTAAATTAGGTTCACTGAAAACAAAAACCTGTTCGTGGTGTCTGTAAAATAAAAGTGCTGTCTACAAATGTTTCAGAGCTTCCTGTTCTTTGATACTTTCTTTCAGTGGTCAAGTGTCCAGAGCCAGCAGTTCCAAATGGGAGAAGAGAAACTGCATATTCACCTAACTATATTTATAGAAGCAGAGTTATTATGAAATGCCTTCCTGGCTTCGTCATGATTGGAAGTGATGTGATTGAATGCCAAGAGGATAATACCTGGCATCCTGAATTGCCAGTTTGTCAAAGTAAGTATGAACAGAAATTGAATTTCTCATCGGTGGTGCAGTGAATCCTGCACAGATTGTTTGAATCACAAAGTCAATGCCTTGTGTCACCGAAACCAGCAACTAGATGACCTGAGGAATGAAATGGTTGACTAGCGAATCTGTTAGAGCTGAACTGTGACACTGATGTGAACTGTACTTTTTTGGGGAGGATATATTTTTGGCCAGTTGAAAAGTACCTTTCTGTGTCAACCCTTGTGGGTTTGGAGATGGAATTTTGCAGGTTGTGTACTGTAAGGTGACATGGGCATGTTAAACCTGCACAATGTCAATGAAAATATAACTGTTTATCAAATATCAAAATAGTGTTGAGAGAGTACTCCTGGTGTATTTGTAAAAGTGCCTATAAAGTACCTCGAAGTATAAGTTAAAGGCCAGTGATCCTCTCAGTGGACAAATGCCATTGCAAAGTCGCTAAGTAAATGGAGATGATAATAGTTTGGCATTTAGTGTCAATTGATGCCCTACCTGCTTTTGGGAGGTTGCCCACGGCATGCATAGTTGTCCATTTCTGGGGTTGTTTTGTACAAGCTTGCAAGTATAAGTTCAGGTAAGAATCCTTGAGTTTTCTTTGCGTGTTAGGCTGAAAAAGAAGTGGCTTTTTCTGTTTTCACTTCCAGTTATCCCAGCCTCAACTCCTGCTGCAACTGTCCCGCTCATTGATCATGGAAAAATAATTGATGGACCAACGCCACCATATTCTGTTGGAGATAGCATTACAATTGAATGTGATCCAGACTACACACTACATGGGGAAGCTAAGATTCAGTATGTTGGTGGAAATCAGTGGAAGCCGGGAATTCCATCGTGTCACTTAAAGGAGGGGTTAAGTACAGGTAAGTAAAAACAAGCAACTGTCAACGCACACAAACACAAATGACTCCCTTTTGTGTGGTCCTGTAATACTGTCTGTGGGTCAGAGATTGCTTTGCTTGGGGTGGGGTGGGGGTGGGAGGACGCATTCCCAGTTCTGAAAAATCATTCATGCTAGTTTCTTAAGGAATTTTTTTTAAGGATTTTCACGTGTCTTAACGGATTTTCTCTTAAATCCACAAAAAACATTTAGTTTGTAGGTTATAAAGTCAAAATAAATATATGTTTCCCCTAGCCTGTGTAATTAATTGGTATGCATGCCATTTTTATGATGATTAATTCACTTGCCTTTTTTTATTTTAGGTGTAATCATCGCCCTCTGTGTTGTTATTATTTTTGGTAAGTAATTTTATTTAAACTGAATAGGAGATGCACCAAAGCCTGTTTTTCTTCTTACCTGTTTATGGAGAATAGCTACTTTTCACTTGATTGTGTGTGATTGTAAGGGTGAACTGGCAATTTTGCCTTTCAAATGCATGTGTATCGGGAAAGTGCGCGTGCATTCCTGAAAAAGAAAAGCAAACCACTTGGTTTTTCTTAGCAATGTAGCAGCCTCAATTTGGTGTCTGCCTTTTGCATGGGAAGGAGGGGAATCAATAGGTGAGAGAACTTAAATTCCAAGGCAGGTTTTCACTTTTCCACAGTGTTTTGCTGCATTCTACAAAGAACTAGAATGATGTGGGTTCTGAAATAAAAGATTATCTCATGGACTGACATCTCTTCCTTGCCCCGTTTACCCAACATCCTCAGACCACAGGGTGCATGATTTTAGTGTTGTGGAGACACTTCTGAGCAAGGAAAAGTTTTTTGTTAAAGCAGGTTTTAGTAAACATTCGGCTGTGAGGAAGAGCTGCGTGAGTCTGTGATTAAACAGCTACAGGCCTTCTCAGGAAAGTCACAAGGGTCCCTCCCAAAGCGCTACAGTCTGGAAATGGCCTGTTCTGTAAGTTAGTGGTGAGCCTGACGTGGGACTGTCTTGGTTTTTCTTCAAGGTGCCATTGCGGCGTCAGTAGCAGGATATTGCGTCTGTAAGAAATTACATTCACGGAAAAGGTGAGTAAACCGTGATCATCTCTTACTGTCTTTGCTTTGGTATTAACGAGTGCTCCAGTATATTGAGCTTTACCAGCTTCTGTTTTTAAACACCCAAACACATCAGAAGAGTTCTAGTTTTGTACCTGCTGTCTATGTAAAGTTTCAGAACATATGCAGTCCTTCGTTGCTGGCTTCTGATCGTTACCCCACTGTTAGCTAATTTATACGGGTTTACTGCAGTGCAAAGTGTTAAGTGCATTTAAGTTGGATTTGTGTGAAAATCGCTGCTATTCTTGCATGCAAATAGTCAAATTATACTGGAGAGTGAGCTACCCTTTTGTCTGTGCATTGGCTTCGGCTCAGTCCTGAGGGGTATAGTGTTAATATGCTGTACTGATTCTGCTGTGAAAGGGGTTCAGTGCACAGTCCTATCAGTCTGGCTTCTTTCAAAACCACAACATTTGCGAGTCTTTCATGATTTGCTTCATTATTTTCCCTCCTGGCTTTTCCCAAAGGGTATATTGGAAAACATCTTATACTGCTTTTTTCTGAGGGGCGGGCGGTGGTAAGATATACTTATGTAAAGCTTAAGTCTTATGCAGGTGGTTTTCGGTCTTTTATGCATTTTGCAATTTTGTTCAGCCTGGGGCTTAAAAACTTTCTCTTTCAAGTCAGTGTACCACTTGGAAAGGTTCACAGTTACTTAGTAGGATGTTTCTAATTGAGTCTAGAGATAAATTTGCTGCTGCCAAAGGGGTTACTGGCCCTTGTCACATGTTTGTGAGGAAGAATCCATTTCTCCAGTCCACTGTCTTAGATGTGACACCTACATTGCTAACTTCTTAATTATAACTTGTAATTCTCAGCATGCAG
>NW_005842494.1:1083985-1099495 GCF_000455745.1 Alligator sinensis | reverse complement strand
TTATTTTTGGTAAGTAATTTTATTTAAACTGAATAGGAGATGCACCAAAGCCTGTTTTTCTTCTTACCTGTTTATGGAGAATAGCTACTTTTCACTTGATTGTGTGTGATTGTAAGGGTGAACTGGCAATTTTGCCTTTCAAATGCATGTGTATCGGGAAAGTGCGCGTGCATTCCTGAAAAAGAAAAGCAAACCACTTGGTTTTTCTTAGCAATGTAGCAGCCTCAATTTGGTGTCTGCCTTTTGCATGGGAAGGAGGGGAATCAATAGGTGAGAGAACTTAAATTCCAAGGCAGGTTTTCACTTTTCCACAGTGTTTTGCTGCATTCTACAAAGAACTAGAATGATGTGGGTTCTGAAATAAAAGATTATCTCATGGACTGACATCTCTTCCTTGCTCAGTTTACCCAACATCCTCAGACCACAGGGTGCATGATTTTAGTGTTGTGGAGACACTTCTGAGCAAGGAAAAGTTTTTTGTTAAAGCAGGTTTTAGTAAACATTCGGCTGTGAGGAAGAGCTGCGTGAGTCTGTGATTAAACAGCTACAGGCCTTCTCAGGAAAGTCACAAGGGTCCCTCCCAAAGCGCTACAGTCTGGAAATGGCCTGTTCTGTAAGTTAGTGGTGAGCCTGACGTGGGACTGTCTTGGTTTTTCTTCAAGGTGCCATTGCGGCGTCAGTAGCAGGATATTGCGTCTGTAAGAAATTACATTCACGGAAAAGGTGAGTAAACCGTGATCATCTCTTACTGTCTTTGCTTTGGTATTAACGAGTGCTCCAGTATATTGAGCTTTACCAGCTTCTGTTTTTAAACACCCAAACACATCAGAAGAGTTCTAGTTTTGTACCTGCTGTCTATGTAAAGTTTCAGAACATATGCAGTCCTTCGTTGCTGGCTTCTGATCGTTACCCCACTGTTAGCTAATTTATACGGGTTTACTGCAGTGCAAAGTGTTAAGTGCATTTAAGTTGGATTTGTGTGAAAATCGCTGCTATTCTTGCATGCAAATAGTCAAATTATACTGGAGAGTGAGCTACCCTTTTGTCTGTGCATTGGCTTCGGCTCAGTCCTGAGGGGTATAGTGTTAATATGCTGTACTGATTCTGCTGTGAAAGGGGTTCAGTGCACAGTCCTATCAGTCTGGCTTCTTTCAAAACCACAACATTTGCGAGTCTTTCATGATTTGCTTCATTATTTTCCCTCCTGGCTTTTCCCAAAGGGTATATTGGAAAACATCTTATACTGCTTTTTTCTGAGGGGCGGGCGGTGGTAAGATATACTTATGTAAAGCTTAAGTCTTATGCAGGTGGTTTTCGGTCTTTTATGCATTTTGCAATTTTGTTCAGCCTGGGGCTTAAAAACTTTCTCTTTCAAGTCAGTGTACCACTTGGAAAGGTTCACAGTTACTTAGTAGGATGTTTCTAATTGAGTCTAGAGATAAATTTGCTGCTGCCAAAGGGGTTACTGGCCCTTGTCACATGTTTGTGAGGAAGAATCCATTTCTCCAGTCCACTGTCTTAGATGTGACACCTACATTGCTAACTTCTTAATTATAACTTGTAATTCTCAGCATGCAGTTCCAAGAATGCCTCCTAGTCAGTGGTTTAGAGCAGTAACACATACTTGACCGTTTCGGGGGGAAAAAAGAGAGACACTTTTTCTATCTTTCGGTTCTCACGGCTTTTTTCTGGAAACATAATTAAGAATTGCAAGTCAAATTTTGTTTCTTGAACAGTCTGATGCACTCTTTGGAATGCACGAAAACGATTGCTAGTCAGCTGGGGGAACACCTAAAATGTCAATCCTCAGGTGCTAACCTGAACCACGCCTGACTACACAGTGAAAAAGGAAATTTTCTCAGTTCCGTTATCACAAATTGTGATTCTTCATCTGTGTGGCGTTCATGTGCCTGTAACAATCTTTCAAAGTGAGGAAGTGGCTCACTTAAGGTTTTTAGCTAATCAGAGGTGAGAGCAGAGTTTATTTTATGCAGTTTTGCAATCTCTAATACTATTATGACACAGTTTATTCAATAACTGAATTAATCCACGCTGCCTAATGTGCTTCTAGTATTCAAGTGCTTGCTAATTAATCAGTTACCAAACTATTAAACAGAATAGCATGAACCTATTTACTGCTGGTGCACTTCAGAAAGAGCTACCGTTTAAATGTTTATTATATCTGAAATAACAGGAACACAACTCATTTTGCACTACTTCCTTTTTGTAATAGCAAAACTAGGGCACTTTTTTTCCAAGTCATTCATGTACATATTGAAATGGACGAGATTTTGTGAAAAATAGATTTTTGACTCTTAACTGTACTTATTTTTGTTCATAGGGAAACTGCCTGCCCCCCAGCCACCGCGGAATACATTGCTTGTAAAGCATGATTGATCATTTTGGGGGGGGTGAAGTTAAATGAGCCTTTCAGAGATGGAAAAAGGACTGCGCTTGCCCTGAATTTGTCTGAGAATTGTTAGTCCCTGCTTTCACCAGAGTTGAAGATGTCATGGCAGAATCTTTACTTTTCATTATTGTTACCTGTTTTGGTTGATGAATTTTAAGGAAGGCAAAAACCTATGTCATCCCTTTCAGCTCCATCTGTTGTCTTTCTCTCGTAGTAATTTTGTCTGTAGCTATCTCTAGTCAGCAAGGAAGTTTGTGTTAGTGCTAGACAGCTGCTGCCTTTTCTGTCTTGCAGTCTTGCTCTCCTTACAGAAGAGAGTGTTGAAGGAAAGATGACTTGGTAGGGCCTTAATATGGCTCCTGTGTCACTACAAAGATTTTGACATTTAGATGTTGTTCTTTTAAAGCACTTGAATTCTGTTAATTATTCTTTCTGAAGAAAGCAGCACTTATTTGTCTAGATGAATTTTTTTGCACGCTTGCTTTCTTAAGTTTGCCAGTGGTTATGTATATTTGCTTGAAAACTAAATTATTTATTTTCCTTTTGAATATATTGTGGATTGACTTTGGAGTTGTTTTACCATTCTCACTCCTTCTCTATTGCGGAAGTTTTCTCGTAGGCTGCCAAGAACCAGATTGAATTCCCTGTCGGGAATATCCTTGTTCATGTTTTAGTTTATGGTAAACCGATAAAAAGCACTGAAGTGGTATGCTGGTACATAGATGCTAGTAACTGTACCATAAACCAGGATTATTAGACTGGAGGGTTTATGAAATAATCCAATGTTCTAACTAACTTCCAAAATTCTGTCGTGTGCACCTACTGCGTTTTTGTATGCAGACTGCCATGCCTCCGGGGTAGACTTACAGTGTTGTTAATCGGTATGTATGTTAATGGGGAAATGCTGAACAGCTGTGCAGAGAAACACTCATTTCATGTTTAAAAAAAAATTAAATAAAAGATCAGCCAAAGTTACTCAGCTGACAGAGGTCAAACAATTATTGGATTGGGCTTTCTTGCATTGGAAATTAGTCCTTGATGTGTATAGTTCAATGTGAGGTCCCACCGCCTCACCGACAAGTTGTCTGTAGACATGGGCTTGAAAGTATCTGGCTAGTATCTGTGACGTGAAATGTTTAAGTTGCATTACCAAAGTTGTATATAAATTATGGCAGTCTACGTAGACAGTTCAGGCAGGTACTGACCTTTTTTTGGTATAGAAGGTGGTCATTTCGACTCAGGTGGTTGAAGCCTTGTTTATCAATGTAAATGCTGGTTGTGCTTTTGATACGGATGTATGTAGTGTCTTAGCACTCACTTCATGATTGTGCAGTATGATTTAATGCTATTTAAAATATGCTGTGCGCAAAATTATGCGTGGCTTTGGGCTATTCTTAAAGTGAATTTCCAAAGACCTAATTTGTCTTATTTCTGCTTCTCCATACTGAGGCCCTGGCCCTGCAGAGACGTCCACAGTGAGTCTGTCCAGATTCTTTGCAGGGTCGAGGCCTTGTCAAAATAGTTTAATTTCCAGGAGTTTTGCTTTGATTGCGTCTCTGGATACCTTAGTGAGGAGTATATTGTAAATGCCTGTATCATCACTGGATAGCTTGATTCTTCCTTCAGTGCCTTTTACCATATTGTTTTTGAAATGCATATGCAAAAGGTACAGGCTTATTAAATGTTCTGTCTGATGTAAATTCCAGTAATGACTTCCAATAAAGAGAAGTGCATTTTATTAGTGACAAGTGTTTTGCCTTTTATTTGTCCCCTGACCGGCAGATATTCTGTTCTTTTTCAAAAAAGTAGGTTCTGAAATTGTGTGGTATTCTTGATATAACTGATAGGTTCAAAATTTGAAAGCCCAACTGGGCACATATAGTCCCATTGATATTTGGGCACTGAAGCAGAGTTATGGTGTCTTTTAAAGGTGCTGAGCAGTGCCATTGACTTCAGTGAGAGTTGAGGGTTTGGCAGTCCTTCTGAAAATTGCATCACTTGCATTTAGGGCCTCCTCACTCGAATATTTGGCAAATGATTTTGAAAGAAGAAAGTGAACAAGAGAATAATGACATTGACATTGCATTAGTTGATCATGCTTACTCTCACCAGCTAGTGAGGATGCCTGCACGTTGGCCTGTTCGTAAGCTCCTGGGAACCCTCAAAGGGCCTTTTTGAAACTTGTTGAAGAAATCCTGATCTCATTAGATTATAAGGTTATTATTGTCTTCGTTACTTTTTAATTGCAAATTACAGTTAGCTCAGCTTCCCCCCCCCACCTTTTTTTTTTTTTTTACAAAGAGCTGTTTGGTTTGGTTATACTGTCTTTCATTGTAAGCCACCCTAAGCCCCTTTTTTTGGGTGGGTGGCAGATAAATTTAATATATAAAATATTGGCTGCAAACTCAAAAAGTTCAAAAGTGAGCTGGGCTGGTGCTATTAATCATGATCTCTTGAGAAAAATGGCAAGGTAGATGCATCTAGCTCGTGCTAACACAGCATGGACTGATGGAGGAGGTTTATCGTTTGCTTTCTAATCTGCTTGAAGGATAATTTGTAAATTCAAATCAGTTGATCTACCCTGAAGTGATAACATTGAACTACTAAACTACTATATTGAAGCTCAGACTGTTTGGTAATCCTAATTCGGCCTAACCGGTACTGTTAGGACATTGGCCTATAGTTTGTGTAAACTTGAGCTGGGTTGAAAGAAGTATGTGTGGAGAGGGTGTAAGAGTAGGTTGAACTAAGGGTCTGCAAGAAAAAAGTTCCTCTGCATAAATTTTGAAAAGCTTTAGTGAAGGTAAGCGATGCTACAGATAAATGACTCTAGAGTTGTAGCAGCAGAAACACCCCCTTGCATACACCCATTTATTCAGTGGAGCTTGTTTTGTGTCAAACTTCCAGGTCACAAGACCTAATCCTGCCATATTAACAATATTTGCCAAAGCACCATGGATGGTGGGCAGGAGCAGTGGCTGCTGCTATTCTAGTGGTAGCTATGACTCACAAAATTATGGTTAAAACTTTCTTTCTAATTCTAGTGGAACATAATTGTCCTGGCTTTGCTCTTCAGATGGCCCCATTTAGGTTGCCTGGCCTTTTGCTTTGGGGAGTATATAATCACCCTGTTAACACAACAAAATGAACCCTGTTAAAATCACCCTGTTAACACAACAAACCATACACAGAAAACTCCAATGTCATTTCATTCCTGAATTTGCCATTCAGCTGGAAAGTGTAATGAATGTTCATCTACTTTCTTTCTCGTTATACAGGCATGGATTAATTAGACAGTGAAATAAATGAGTTGCCCAGCAGTAGCATTTATGAGTATGTATATGCTGTGTTTAAGAGGAGAGTCATAGAGGTCTCCTCCAACTCTTGAGAATCCTGTGTAATCTAGAAAACTTTAGCATTTCATGATGGTTTAAAAGTGGTAAAGAAATGTTAAATTACTCACCACAGTCAGTCTACTGTGAATAATACATCATCTCCACTTAGTGGCAATATTTAGCAGGAAGTAATATTTAGTTTTGTAACTAACCTGGATCAGGGGTGTCAAGAATCCAGTCTGCATCTGGCTCAGAGGGCTTTTGGGCAGGACCTAGTACTAAATTTTGGTGCACAGACCCCCATGGAGGATGTGTGTCTGTGGCAGAGGGGTGAGCGACAGCTGCATTGACCCTGCTGTTCCCTAATGCTGCTGGTCCGGCTGCCAGAAGTGAGTTTGGATTCAGGCTGTGCGGAGCCTTGTGGCCCTGATCTGGCTGGGATGTGGGGAAGCAGGGTCAAGGGAATTTGACACCCCTGATCTAAATGTTTTGGTGTAATCCTTCTGAATTGCGTGTCTTGAGAGAACATGCTTGCTAAAGACATTATATCATATTCAGGAATGTAAGAGTGAGATACCAACATAGTCAGGTGTTTGTACTCGTCTTGTAGTGCTTTCAGAACAGGAAGATGCAAACTGCACCTGGCGAGTGAGAGGAGGAAATCCATTTGCAGCAGTTAGGTAATCAACCGAAAAGGACGTGTCTTTGAGGCAGAGGCCAATATGACGTAGTACAAATTTTTATTGAAAACAGTAGCTCAAAGTAGGTTACATAGTTTGCAAGCTTGCAGAATCAAATGGCCGCTTGTTTGCTGGCTAACAGGAAGGGAGGCACTTCTGCATACGCACACGTATGTGTTCTTTCTCGCACATCCCCGCACCTCCCTGAAATTCAAGAGTTGGAGCTAAATCTTTTTAGATGATGCATTTCAAATACCTTAAGCATCCTTCCAAGAGGAAATGTCTGCTCCATGCCCTTTATTTTACACGGCATATTGAACAGGCACATACAACTAACTTAAGTTCAGAGAATACAAAGGCTTTCATGAGTAAATACCTGTGTATTTATGTAGCAAGGTACCGGTAATAAGTTTTCTGGTAGTATTCTGGAGCCAGTGTGGTCATCGCATAGGAGTTGTGCAGGGGGGGAAAAGTGAAGTTTCCAATTACTGTTGCTTTTCCCCCTACATCATAACCGATTTCAAATGGTGCTAGACAAACACTGAGACTCTGAACACCAAGAGAAATCGGTCAGCCTGTGTAAGAGACTTTTCCAATTCAGAGGTTCCTCCTGTAGCGAACAGCCCTGTATTCTTTGAGGAAGACTATGCTGTACCGGTAGATGCTGCTTCTGGACAATGCTTGTCCCTCTGCATATATGACAGAAGTTGAAGAGAAATAGTGGGTTTGAAGGAACAAGCCTAACTTAAAATTCATCTTCAGTGATTTGGGTTGATGGGGAAAGATTGACCTTATTTTAATATGGTCCATTGGAAATGGGTAGTACTTTAAAATCTCATGATTAAATGCCATGTACATCAACGTATTTTTCTTGGCAGATTTTGTCCTCCCACCACTGATAACAAAGGAATGGGATTTTCAGAAGTGCCAAGTACCTGTAGCTCCATAATGAAGTCTGTAGGACCTGGACATATTTATCACTTCTGAAAGTAAGGCCATAAACGCCCCAGGACATTTGTTGGTCTATTTAAAAAAATAGATCTTTGCCATAGCATGGCTTTAGGAATAGATTTTCAGCCATGCTCTTACTAGCTGTGTCTTCAGTGTTGTGCATGTAGTTGTGCTGCTTTATGCCTTTAGTCCAGACAGTTAGTGTGCATCAGTTCTGTTAGGGAAAAAAATCCAATGAAGTCCTTCCCTGCTACAGCCCCAGCAACGCATACTGTAAATGGTGACCCATGTCGGTGCCTAACACTACCTGTTGTTAACAGTTGGAATTAAGTTATTTCTTTCAGGCCAAAGCAACTTTTAAGGAGTAGACCCCAGTCGAGAAGTAAGCAGCTGCTTCTTCAATCTCTTCCCACGCTGTAATTCTTGCCCCTAGAACACTGATTTCAAATGGTGCTAGATACAAAGATGGGAAAATCTAAGCCACCATGTGAAACCAGCTTCCAGAGGAAGACTCATCTCCTTGCATAGCTGCAGTCTGGAACAGGGAGTTGGCTGTTTATAAGGTTCCTAGAGAGAAGCTTCTGGTTTATTTTTGTTGCTGATAAATGAGGAGACAGTTAGTTATATAAGAACAGACGGACCTCCAGATGTCAGTATGTAAGGTGCTGAGATGTAGCTGTATTCAGATTATGAGCAGTTTCACTTAAAATCAAAGTGAAATGATGGCAGTTAGTGAAGGATCAAAGCCAGTGGAAAGAACATGCCAAAAGCATTCCTCTAAGTCACTTGAAAATAGGGGAGGAAGGAAAAAGAGTAGTCTACCCACATGAAGAAAGTTATCTGCTATGGTAGTTTAGACTGGCATTTATACCTTTGTGTAGCACCTAAATAGTGAGACAGCAGGTGCTTTAAAAAGGCTGAGTGTGGGGGGCAGGAAGTGCTTACAGAAACTAAAAATCTGAATTACTTCGTGTTAGACTGAAAATGAACCACACATTCATGTAAGTCACTGATACTACAGACACCAGGACAAAAATGTACCACCTAATAGTACCTATTGATAAATAATTATGAACTTGTCCCGCTTTGATGGTATTAATGTACCATGATGAAAACTCTCAGTATGTGCACTGCAACTGGAGGCCAATGCCCAAAGGTAGATGGGTCTTAAATAGGAATACTGCTAGAAAAAAACAGAGCATCATAATGTTCTACCCAAGAATGTATGTAGCAGTGGGGCTTGGAGAAGGCAACATGTAGTACATGTTCATTTAGCTGTGTTAGTATGGGCAAAATAAAAATAATCAGGTTATTCCTTACCTCCCCCCAGCCCTTCTTCAAATCCCCCCTTTTTTAATGGAAGATACGTAATGGCTAAAGCCATCACCTTATTTGTCAGACTTAAGAAGAGAAGCACGTTCCGTTGATGTATTACCCCTTGCCCTACCTTGTAGTTTATATTTAATTATGGAAAAACTGACCGTGTTGAACACGTCAAGTATGGCGTCTTACTCATGAGCCAGTACTTACCTCAACGGGGAGGCTCTCCTGGAACAGGGTAGCCACGTTCCTTGTTCCATCACATGGTGTCAGAGCCACAAACAATAGGGCACACGCTCTCAACAACATGCTCCTTGGTTACTTGGGTTATTTTTGTTCCTTTCTCATGCAGACCCCACAGCTGTAGTTAGCACAATGGCAGTCTTCTGTGGAAAAGAGAACATAATGTTCCTTACGTAAGGGGCAGGTTTTGTTCAAAGGAACCATAGCTCCATGACACCTCAGCGGCCTCTCCCACTCAGAGCCCAGAGCCAGAACTGTTTGCTCAGTCCTGCTCGGTATGATTGTGTTAACCTTCTCAGAAGGAATTTGGGAAGGGAATTGGTGCTAAAGCTTCTTCCAAATCAGCAAATTGAAAAGCAAGTTATGCCTGTCAGCCAATTATGAGAAGACAGAAATATCCAGGAAAAACGTGACCATGGCAGAGTAGAAAGGTGGGGTTTAGGCTGCTGCTTGGCTGTACACAGCATAAGCGGGAATGAAGAACAATCTTTCTTGTAGTCAGTTATGTTTGAAACAAAATCCCTGGAAGCACATAGGCTGCATGTGTGCACCCTTTGATTAATGTATTGTGTGTGCTTACAGTGTCTCTTCATCTGCAGAAAGTGCTTTCTAAACATTAAACAAGTCCATTCTTTGTAATTGAGGAAATGGTTGTGAACACAAAGATGGGGGGAAATTAAAGCTACAGAGGATGTCAAGAATTACTTGAGAAGGACTGGGTCCCAGTTCCATGCTCTGACTGGTTTTTTTGGTTGTTTTTTAAATGATCAGATCACTCTTTGAGCTGGATGACTTTTTTCAAGAATATTTTTTTCTCTTTCAACTCCATCTGGTATTTTGTAATGGCTTACACGGTGCCTAAGCTTCCAGCCCCAGAGGCCAGATGAGAGGCACAGTCTGCTCACGTCAGTAAAAGATGCAGTACTTCAGACCCATGTGCAGCCAACACTAAAAACACTTGGTGAAACTGTTTAGGCTGAGCTGAGCATCTAACTTATGTCCTAATAACAAAATAGTACTAGAAAAGAAGTCCAAAATGGTGACTGTACATGCAGGATTCAGGAGGAAAGAAACTGTTCTTATTCCTGGAAAACTTGAGTTTGATCCTGAATCATGGAATGTAATATACAGGAATGTGTTTGCCTCCTAGGAACTGGATGATCTTACTAAGACATCTCTAGTGTGCCCCCAAGTGCTGCTGCGTGGTTGCAGGGGTGTAGGTTGTAGCCGTGTTGGTCTAAGGACATAGGCAGCCAAGGTTCCTTGGGTGAATGTGATATCTTTTATTAGACCAACCCAAATAGTTGGAGAATAGTTATTAAGCAAGCTGTCGAGTTCAAAAACCCTTCGTCAGGCTAAGGAAGTTTCAGCAGTTGGTGTGTGCTCTTCCTGGATGGAATGAAAAGTAAAGAAGCCCATCCCCTGGCTTCTTTACTTTTCATTCCTTAGCCTGACGAAGGGTTTTTGAACTCGCAAGCTTGCTTAATAACTATTCTCCAACTATTTGGGTTGGTCTAATAAAAGATATCACATTCACCCAAGGAACCTTGGCTGCATGGTTGCATCTTTCATTGAGTACTAAGTGGCAAAGGCTGAGAGCTAAAGTCTTTAACAGAGAAGGAAATGGATTCAAAGCAACTTTTTGTTCCCAAGTATGCCAGGCACCACCTGTGTGGAAATACTTAGAGGGGGATTGTTGGAAAATGAGCTGAAACCTTGCCAGCAACATTTCTACCATGAAAAGCAGGCTGCTCCGAGCAAGCACTCAAATTCATAACAAGCCGTTTGAGTTGCCTAACTGGGGAACTGAACGTGTCCCTTTAATTCAGACATACAAACTTAAGGAGTGCACGTATAAAGTGGCTGATGTTCAGAGCAGGTGGCGCTATTGGATTGTGAAGACTCATTTAAAATGAGTCAGATTGGCCTCTGTGTACCTACCGAGAAAGCAGATGTCAGTCTTGTCCTCGCTTCACTTTTGATTCTTAGGATTGTATGGAACTTTCTACTAAAGTAGATGCAGCGGCAAGGTAACCAGAAGATAAGATGACAAGTAAGAGAAGCTTCTTGCAATCTCTAAATGGTTTCTGAAGAAGAAGAGTCAGAGATCAGTTTAGAAGTTGCTTGTGCTGTTGAGCAGTAGGAGTGGCATCACTTTGCCTGGGTGTTCAGAAATCAGAGGTTAAAGAATACGGGAGACTGGATAGCAACACCTTTACAAGAGTCTCTAGGTCAATTATTTTAACCCTAACAATGCTAGTAGCTTTTAATGAATACCAAGGAAGAATGCGAAGTTCATCTCGACTTTCAAAAAGTGCTGGCCACCTGTAGCTTTCATTGAATTAAAGGAGTTTCTGGTACAGACGTGAGAACTCCTGAGTTCCAGTCCCAACTTCAGATACGAGCCCTTCTGTCACCTGAAACAAGCTTTGGTTTCTGTGCACGAGTTCTCTGCCAGTGTTGAAATATTTATAATGCTCGTTGATCACAGGGAGGGAATGTAAGGAGTATGTATGATGGTTAGCGTCTAGTCTCAAGGGCCACACTAGTAGAGCAAACTCTAAATTAGAGGGAAAGGCCATTTCTATTTGAAGCTACCAGATTTGCACTATGAGTTGTGGGCACTTATGGATAGATGAATGTGCATTTAGAAATATAATTCAGAACCTTGTGGTTCTGAAATGCGTCCCAAGCTCGGGACACGCACACTCTTCAGTTTTGGGGGGCTGATTCAGCTCTTTCTACTACAGGAAACCACTTTGCAGTTTAGGTCCTTCCTTTGAATCTTCTGTTCGTGCTTTTGGAGTGGGCAGCTGCATCAAAACAGCCTCTTACTGATGCCAGAGCTTCATGAAATGCTCTTGAACATAAACTGGTCTTCTCTGAACAGCTTGGACTCCGTGTATACTTTGTGGTGCTAAGTGGCGGTTTTCCGTTGCTTCATCCAGCGAAGTGCTCAGGCGTGTGCTTCCGTCTAAACAGATGAGTTTTTGTAGTTAACATCTGTAGTTAAGAACATACCCATGCACTTTGCTGAAGTGGGGCCAAAGCAAGAAAAACATTGGCTTTAGGCAGCTGCTGAACAGCCCCTAGCTTGATGGAACAGGTTACATTACCTGTTAAATATACTTACTGTTAGATTCAAATGTTTTTAAGTTCCCATTCAAAGGTAGCGTGCAGTCTCAGCAAAGAAGTATGTTCCAAGTTAGTGTATCGCAGCTTTGCATTTCCATTCAACAGAAGCTTGTTCAACCATCCTCTTTTCCATACACTATAAAAGAAAGAAGCAGAGAAAGAATATCAGGCTTCAGTCCGTTTCCAAGCTGGTAGAGAGAGAAAATAATCTTTCAGAATGTTTGTATGAGTGTTGGCTTGCTTTCTCCAGCTCTGAGCTTCAACACTACTGCAATTGTTCTTAGACTCAAATTATTTTTTAAAAACCTTCCATCTAAAAACGAGGTAAACAAAGATGTGTACAGAGTATCTTTCAGTGAATGAATATTTGGCCCTATTCTGGAGTGGTATGGTAGGAGCACATGCATGAAATCTTCAAACAGGTTATTTGGCAGGAACTAGAGGTTCAAGTCTTGCTAAAGTTAGTTTAATCTGTCTTTCTTCATGGGGATATAGATTGAGATTCAAAAAATAGCTCCATCATTCTAAAGAAACCTGAAGAAGGGAAGTTTGCTCTACACTTATGTGAGAAGAGGCTATGATAGTACCCTCCCCACAGTGGGTTTGAACTGCCATGTCTCTCACTTCTAGCATTGTGCTCTGACCACAAGGCCACAGCCAAGGCCTTTCCGAGCTGTCAAGGATAATGCTGCAGGCAGGTCTGCCTTCAGCCTGCAGCCATGTGTGGTCCTGATCCAGCACATGGCAGGGGATCCTGACAGGAGAGACATAGGAGCTGCTGTGCAGCCCCAAGTAGGAGCAGCAGACCCCTGGGCTCGGAGGTCCCCCCCACAGCCAGAGCAAGGTGCTGTCTCCCAGCGCAGGACAGAGAAGGATGTCCCACTGCGAGGGCTGCACTGCCTGCTGGCCTGCCCCTTGCACAGCTCCTGCGCCTTCGCGCGGCAGGAGATTGTTCGGGCAGTGAGCGGCCTCCTGGGCACAGCGCAGTGACCCCTCTATGAGGACAGCAGGACTGGGGTGCTGGTCTGGGTTTTGCCCAATGGCCACCTGGCTCGTGGCCCTTTGCCTTTTGGGGCCCCAGAGGCACCTCTGCAGCTGGACCTTGGTCTGAGCCCGGCCCCGGGGGAGGATATTTGAGCAGGCAGCCTTCCCTTGGTGCCCACATGTCCGTGCTGTGCAGGACGTGGCTGTCCAGCTCCCCGAGGGCAGCCCGAGGCTGCTGCAGCCCCTCAGCCCCAGGTCTCCCTGAGAGCCGGGGGGCTGGAGCAGGGTGCTGTGAAGCACAGGCTGGGGATCCACATTCCCTTGTGACTGGAGGCCTCTGAGCCCCTCTTCTCTGCACCCCCTTGGCTGGGGTTTCTCAGGAGCTGGGACCCCACAGTGGTCCCTGCTCAGCAGCCAGAGAAGACCGGTCCCGCTGCCCAGGGCGGCGTGCTGTGCGGCTTTGCTTTTCCAGGCAGGTCCCGTGCCCGGAAACAAAGGCAGACCTCCCAGTCCGGAGCCTGATGTCTCCTGACTCGAGCACAATTGGCTACAAGTCTTCTCCGGCATGGCAAATATGATGGCCCTTGGCCTGGAGCAGCTGGGCAAGCGCCGCTGGGGAAAGCAAGAGTGAAAGTCAGGCCCAGAAGATGCTGGCTCTGTGCAGAGTCAAACCCACGAGCCCTGCTTGACTGCACGGGGCCTTGACTACCAGGCCACAAGGCAGGCAGGACTCACAGCCTTCCCGGGGCTCCCCTTGTAGTGGAGCCAGCGCATGTCTGCATGGAAGGAGTCAAGGGGCCCAGGATTGAGGATTTGAGACAGCTGGGTGCTGTGGTGCACAGTGCAGGGCCCTCTCCCTGGGGGTGCTAAAGTCCTGGGTTCTGATCTGGGCCTCCTTGTTTTGTGGGGAGGTGCCTTCCTCTTTCAATGGTGGGGTCTGGTTGCTGCGCCTCGGGGCCCATGGCAGGAAGCATTCTCTGTCTTTGCTAATACTCTGGTGGTTAGGGTGCTACCCTTGGTGGCAAAGGTTGTGGGTTTATGCCCCAGCTGGGCTGGATCTCTGGGCTCTTTGCTCCTCGGTGAGTCCCTGGTGCCTATGACTAGCTGTCTGCAAGCAGGCTTTGGAGGGGAGGCTGGCTTCCCTGGGCATCTGAACCCTGGATTCAACAGTGGAATGTTGTTTTGCACCTTGAACAAAAGGGGTTTTCCAGTTTTCTGCCACTACGCACCATAACCATGCCAAAAAAAATCCTCAGCCAGCGCCAGGTGTTTTGGGACATTTCTAAGTGGGCTACGATTCCAAATCCTCTTCGGCTGTTAACTGCAATCACCCCTGAGCACTAGCTGCTAGGCAAATGCCAGAGGGAAATCAGTTGCATAGGAAATGGGGACAGCCCCACTCCTCATGGCCCCTTGACCCTCCAGGGGCACCGTGCACTGAGCCCCCTACAAGGGAGCCCTGGGGCAGCTAGGACCCCCTCGCCTCTGGGCCTAGGGGCAGTGGCATGGGGCATGGAGCCGCACTCCACTGATTTGATCCCCCTGGGGCACGGCCTCTACATGTCCTATGTTGGCTGCAGTGGTGGGCTTCACCACACGGGTGGGCTCTCTCCTCTCCTCCCTGCCTGGGCAGGGCCCTACTTTTTTGCTGCTCAGTGGAACAAGGCGGCTCCTGCTGCTAAAACCTGCAGCAACAACCAGTGCAACGGATGTGCAGCCCCCGGCGCCTGCGCCCAGCCAGGGGCAAGGAGAGGGGCTACCAGGGCAGGCGGCTGCCCTGTGCTCTTGGGCTCCGTTGTGTCCCAGGGTAGACAGTGATGGACCGGGGCATGGCCACCCCTCTGCACATTCACAGCACCCGAAACAGCTGCCGGGCTGGCAGGGCCCGACACTACAGTCCAGTCCAGCCCAGCCGAGGGTTTGCCTTCTCTTGACTGCACCCTCCTGCCTTGGGGCCTCCCCGGCCCTGGCGTCATCTCCCGCCGGAGGCAGTAACAAAGCTCCTGCTCCGAGCCCGGCTTTTGGAAAATCAGCCTCTTGGGACGGGCAATTATTTTGGGCAGAGGGCCGCTTAATGAGTTTCGGCAAGACATCAACAGCTGCATGCCCCAGCCGAGGGTTTGCCTTCTCTTGACTGCACCCTCCTGCCTTGGGGCCTCCCCGGCCCTGGCGTCATCTCCCGCCGGAGGCAGTAACAAAGCTCCTGCTCCGAGCCCGGCTTTTGGAAAATCAGCCTCTTGGGACGGGCAATTATTTTGGGCAGAGGGCCGCTTAATGAGTTTCGGCAAGACATCAACAGCTGCATGCCAGGCAGCTCAGGGCAGATTAATATTAATTTCCTAAAATTTTTAGGGGCCCCGCGGGTTGGACAGAATGGCCTGGCGGGCTGCATCTGGCCCCCGCGCCGCATTTTGAGCACCCCTGCGTCTTGCTCCGGTGCTACCCGCGGCCC
>NW_005842494.1:1081800-1082833 GCF_000455745.1 Alligator sinensis | reverse complement strand
AGGCCGGGAGGAGCCAACTGTCCCGCCGGGCCGGGAGCCCGTCCCAGCCCCGAGCGGGGTGCTGCCGCCCCGGGGTGTGGGCAGTGCCGGGCGGGAGGGCAGGGCAGGGTAGGGGCACCGGGGCCATGCCCAGGAGAGCAGTCTCCTGCCTGGGACGGGGCTGGAGGAGGGGGCTAGCAGGTGGGTCTGTCTCCAGCCCGCGCCCGTGGGTCGTGATGCAGCACCGGGCAGGGCCCTGCCAGGAGGGCAGAGGAGCTCGTGTGCAGTCCTGGGGGCAGGCGGCACTGGTCCCTGGGCTCAGAGGCCCCCATGGCCGGAGCAAAGCTCTGCCCCAGCGCAGGGCAGAGGAGGGCGTTCCACAGCGGGGGCCGCTGGCCTGCCCCCCTGTGCCACTCCTGTGCGCCTTTGCACGCACAAGCTCGTACATGTGACCCCTGTATGAGGACAGCAGCCCTGGGGTGCTGGTCTGGGTTTTGCCCAGTGGCTGCCCGGCTCATGGCCCTTTGCCTTTTGGGGCCCCAGAGACAGCTCTGCAGCTCAACCTTGCTCTGCAGCTCGAGTTGGGGGCCAGGGCACGGTGCTGCGAAGTGCGGGCTGGGGGTCCCGATTCCCTTGTGGCTGGAGGCCTCTGAGCCCCGCTTCTGGGACCCCACAGTGGTCCCTGCAGAGCAGCCGGATAACACCGTTCCCCGCAGCCCAGAGGGACATGCAGAACAGCTTCGCTTTTTCCAGGCAGCTCCTGTGCCCGGAAACAAAAGCAGACCCTCCAGCCCCATGTCTCCGGACTTCAGCACGGGTGGCTGGAACAAGTCTTCTCCGGCGTGGCAAATTTGATGGCCCTTGGCCAGCAGCAGCTGGGCAAGCAAGAGTGAAAGCTGGGCCCAGAGGACACTGGCCCTGTGTAGAGTCAAACCCACGGGCCCTGCCTGATAGCATAGGCCCTTGGCCACTGGGCCAGGAGGCAGGCAAGGGCAGCGGCCTTCCCGGGGCTCCCCTTGTAGTGGAGCCAGTGCGTGTCCGCAGGGAAAGCGTC
>NW_005842494.1:1080483-1081769 GCF_000455745.1 Alligator sinensis | reverse complement strand
TGAGAGCTTGAGCTAGCCAGGTCCTGTGGTGCACCATGCAGTGCTTTTCCTTATGGCTGCAGAGGTCCTAGGTTCAGGTCCCCGTCCCTCCCATTTTGTGGGGAGGCGCCTTCCTCTTTCAATGGGGGGGCCTGGGCATTGCGTGTCAAGGGGCCCAGGGCTGGAATATTTTTTAGCCTTCCCTAGTAGTCTGGTGGTAAGGGTACCTACCCTAGGTAACAAAGGTGGTGGATTCAAGCCCTACCTTGACTGGAGCCCTTGGGCCTCTGTGCACACAAGGAGGTTGTGTAGGGTTGTGGGTGAAAGCTGGCATGCAGGGGACAAGCCTTTTTTGCACTTTGAAAAGCAGGGGTTTTTTTTTGCTTTTTCTGCCCCTGCGCCCTAAAATCAGGCCAAAAAAAAAAAACCCGGCAGGCACCGGGTGGTTTGGGACATATCCAATTGGACTACAGCTCCAAATCCCCTCCGGCTTTCAACCACGATCACCTCTGAGCACCGGCTGTTAGGCTGCACCCTCCCAGGGGCTACATCCACCCATGGGCTGGCTTGGCCTCTCCTCGCCCTGCCTGCCTGGGCAGGGCCCCTCTTTTCTGCCTCTCCCTGGAACGAGGCAGCGCCTGCTGCTAAAACCTGCAGTAACAACCAGCGCAGCCCATGTGCACCCCCCACACCTGAGGGCAGCAAGAGGGGCTGGCAGGGTGACGGCCGCCCTGCACTCACCGGCTCCGCTCTGTCCCGGGGTAGACACTGATGTACCGGGGCACGGCCACCCCCTGCACATTCACCGCACCCGAAACAGCTGCCGGGCTAGAGCCAGGCTTTTGGCAAACGAGCCCCGCTGCTGTGCTCCCCCCGCCCTGGGCACGAGGCGATGGCCCGTCTCACCCCCGCTCTGCTCGAGGGCTGCTGGAGCCTCCCGCTCCCGACCCCGGGGCGGCAGCACCTCGCGCCGGGCTGGGCCGGGCTCCCCGCACCAAGCGCAGCCCCGGGCCAGCCCGCGCCTCGCCGGGCCGGGGGGAGCTAGCTCCTGTCAATCAAGGCAGCAGCCGGAGCACGCGCAATAGAGCCTCGCCCCGCCCCAGGCTTGAACCCGGGGCTGCAATTGGTGCTGAGCCCCGCCTGAGCAGCCCTGATTGGAGGCTGGGCAGGAGCCTGGGGCGGCGGGGCCTGGCTGGAGGGCCGGAGCAGCCTTCCCCGAAGGCGAGCGAGCTAGCTCCTCCGGGGCTGCGCTTGGTGCTGGGCTGCGCGGGGAGCCCGGCCCAGCCCGGCCGGCGCGAGGTGCTGCC
>NW_005842494.1:1078355-1080389 GCF_000455745.1 Alligator sinensis | reverse complement strand
GGGCAGGGGCATTACGGGAGCGAGAGGCTTGTTCGCCAAAGGCGTGGCTCCGAGCACCAGCTGTGTTACTGCCTCCGGGGGAGATGAGCCGGGGGCCGGGCAGGACAGGCCCCAAGGCAGGAGGGTGCGGAGCCCGGGGAGGGCAAACCCTGGGCTGGGCTGTAGCGCGGCGCCCTTCCACCCGGCAGCTGTTTTGGGTGCGGTGAATGTGCAGAGGGTAGCCGTGCCCCGGTACATCACTGTCCACCCTGGGGACACAGTGCAGCGGGTGAGCGCGGGGCGGCCGCCTGCCCTGGGAGCCCCTCTTGTAGCCCCCAGCCGGGCTCAGGCGCTGGGCGGTGCGCTGGTTGTTGCTGCAGGTTTTAGCAGCAGGAGCCGCCTTGTTCTATGGAGCGGTGGAAAAGAGGGGCCCTGCCCAGGCAGGGGGGAGAGGAGACGAGAGGAGAGGGCAGCCCACGGGTGCTTTGTAGCGCACTACAGCAGCCAGTGCAGGGGTGCACAGTGCAGGGCCTCTCTGTGTGGGTGCTGAGGGCATGAGTTTTGGTCCAGGACTCTCCCTGTTTTGTGCAGAGGCACCTTCCTGTTGCAATGGAGGGCCTGGACGTTGCGTGTCAAAGGGACCAGGCCCGGAACATCTTTCAGCCTTCTCCAGTAGTCTGGAGGTAAGGGTGCTACCCTAGGTGGCAAAGGTGGTGGGTTCAAGCCCCACTGTGACTGGAGCCCTCGGGCCTGTCCGTCATTGGTGAGTCCCTGGTGTGTGCAGCCAGATGCACAGAAGGAGGTTGCAGGGGGCCTGTGTGGTGCTAAGTGGGGAGAAGCTGGGATGGGGTCTGTGGGAGGGAGGGAGGGAGGTTGGGGGGGGGAAGTGGAGAAAGAGGAAGAGAGGGGCAGGGATAGAAAGTTTGCTTTTTCAAGGTCCTAAACCTTTTCAAAGTGCAAAAAACACCTCCTCTTTTCCTCTGCCTCCCCCCCCTCTGCTCCTTCCCCACCCCCACTCCCTCTGCCCCCTCCACCCTCTCCCAGCTTCTCCCCACTTACCACCACACAGGCCCACCGTAACCTCCTCCTGTGCATCTGGCCACACACACCAGAGACTCACTGATGACTGACAGGCCCAAAGGCTCCAGGCACAGTGGGGCTTGAACCCACCACCTTTGCCACCTAGGGTAGCACCCTTACCTCCAGACTACTGGGGAAGGCTGAAAGATGTTCCGGGCCTGGTCCCTTTGACACGCAACGCCCAGGCCCTGCCATTGCAAGAGGGAGGCACCTCCCCACAAAAAGGGGACAGACCTGGACCTGAACACAGGCCCTCAGCACCCATGCAGAGAGGCCCTGCACTGTGCACCACAGGACCTCTCTTGCTCAAGTCTTCACTTCTGGGCCCCTTCCCTGCGGACACGCACTGGCCCCACTACAAAGGGAGCCCAGGAAGGCCACAAGGGAGTCTGGACCCCCACCCTGCGCTTCACAGCACTGTGCCCCAGCCCCCTGGCTCTCGGGGAGACCTGGGGCTGGGGGGCAGCAGCAGCTTCAGGCTGTCCTTGGGGAGCTGGACAGCCACGTCCTGCAGAGCGCGGATACATGGGGACCAAGGGAAGGCCGCCTGCCCACATACCCTCCCCGGGGCCTGGTTCAGACCAAGGTCCAGCTGCCTCCGGGCCCTAAAGGCAAAGGGCCACCTGACAGGTGACCACTGGGCAAAACCCAGACCAGCACCCCAGGGCGGCTGTCCTCGTACAGGGGTCACCGTGCTGTGCCCAGGACACCGCTCACCGCCCCAACGAGCTTGTGCATGCGAAGGCGCACAGGAGCTGTGCAAGGGGCAGGCCAGCGGCCCCCGCTGTGGGACGCCCTCCTCCGCCCTGTGCTGGGGCAGAGCCTTGCTCCGGCCGCGGGGGCCTCTGAGCCCAGGGGACCGGTGCCCCCTGCCCCCAGGACTGCACACGAGCTCCTCTGCCCTCCTGGCAGGGCCCTGCCCGGTGCTGCATCACGGCCCGCCTGCAGCCCCCTCCTCCAGCCCCGTCCCCCGCA
>NW_005842494.1:1055886-1077899 GCF_000455745.1 Alligator sinensis | reverse complement strand
CCGCCCCGCGCTGCAGCCCCGGCCGGGCCCCGGGAGGCCGGTGCGGCGCGGGGCGGGGACTCCGGGCAGTGCGATGCCCGGGGCCCTCGGGCCGTGCTGGTGCCGCCTTGTGGCCACGGGCCCATGTCCGTTGTGGCCTGAGCCTGGCCTAGCCTGGGCTCCCAGTCCCAGTGCAGCACCAAGTGTCGACAGCCAGGCAGGATCAGGGCAAGCCCCAGGCTTTTTTCTTTTTTTTAAAAGAAGCTTTTATGTTCCAAAACAAATGAGCCAAATCAAGTCCAAATCCATAAGTCAGTCCAGAAGCATAAGTGGCCCTACAACCAGCAAACATTCCCTACCCTCACCAGGGGCTTCAGATGGATTGAACATCTTTTGGCAGGCATCCTACATGCAGGCCCATGCCCGGAGGCTTGGGGTTCGGATGCTCCCAAGTTTGGCTTGCCCTCAGCGGTATGGCTGCAGGAGCAAGCTCGGGAGACGCCTTCCGTTTCCATAATGTGCACCTCGGCAAGTACCAAACCACGCCAGAAGAGCAGTTACCCCCGGGCACTTATGTAAAACTGCTTTTATGGACCCAGATACATGGTGTTTGCCCTGCTAGGCACTCGGGCCTGCCCCAGCTACACCAAGGCCACACTGGAGGCTGTGGTGCTGCCCACAGAGCCGGCCCAGCTCAGGGTGCTGGAAAACAGAGGCTCAGCCCCATGCAGCAGCACGCAGTGCCCAGCTGTCCTGGGAGTGCCCTGGGCCCCGCTCGCCCGCACCCCACGGGCTGCCCGGGCACACAGCACCCTCCACCCCATGCACACAGCCCCAGGGCCAGCGTGGGGTGAGGAGCCAGCCCAGCCCGGTTTGCAGAAGAGCTGGGTGCTCCTTGCTCCCATAGATGTCCATGAAGTCTTGAGCAGTCAGTACCTCTGCAAACCGGGTTAATGGGCCTCAGAAATAAATGTGAGCAGAACAAACCCAGGGAGCCTATCCTGCCGGTAGCATTTCTATTCAGGCAGTGCTGAGGGAGTTACTTGACTACATGGCTCATTATAATCTACCTGACCCCTTCTAAACTCTTCATTCCACACGTGGTAATGACCCTCTTTTCGTTTAATAGTCTTCATACTCCACCAATCAAGACATCCTTGGTTGTGCAATTCTACTGTCTGGTCGCTGCTCCTGGTAATGAAACTCCTATTTCAAAACCCTGCAGATTGTTTGGAACTCATTCCAATTAAGTTATATTTGTTTTTACTTCAATCTTAAACTAAATGTGTTCTCTAAGTGTGTGTTCTCTTTCAGGTTGGCTGAACTCCTCCGGCAGGCTTTAAACTAGACTCGTCAGCGGAAGGAGTCCCCCCTTGCCCCTGGAGCCCTTCTGCCCAGCCCACTCCTCTCTGCCGTGCTCCCCACACCTCCCCGCCAGCCACACGCCTGCAGTAGCAAACAAATTCTCCTTGCCTTTCGCGGTCACCGAGATGCCCATCGCTGCTTCCCTCAGGGAGTTCCTCTTCTTCCACTTGCCCTCGTCGATGTTGTACATCTCCACGATCTTCAGGGGCTTCTGATTCAGTCCAACCCCTCCGATCACCATGATCCGCTTGCCCAGGGTGGCCACCGCTACCCCAGCCCGGGCCGTGGGCATGGGAGGGAGGGAGTTCCACTGGTCGGCTTCTGGGGAGTACACCTCGAAGCAGTCCATGGGGACACCATTGTCATCGCAGCCCCCGATGGCAAAAACCTGACCTTTCTCTTCCACCAAGGAGCAGTAGACCCTGCGGCTGGGGAGAGGCGCCAGGGTTTTCCACTGGAAGTCTTTGATACTGGCCACTTCCATCATGCACCGTCAGGGACGAGGGCAAGCATGTGCTGTGCCTGCCAGCTGTGCCTATGTAGAACACAGCGAAGTCTCAACGATCAATACCTCCATGTCCACGCAGTCTCCACGAATCCTGGGATCTAGCTACCGCACACACATGCACACGCACACACATGGAAGCAGGGCCGGTACCTTTCAGCATGTCTCTGTTAATCCTGAAGTTCCCCATCCACCAGAGGCTCACACAGAGACCGGTCCTAAAAAGGAAAGGCATATAAGGTTGGATTCAATTCCTTAGCCCGGTTTCCTGTGCGTCCCCACCCCTGAGTGACATTCAAAGAGAAGATGCTGCAAACTGTTGGCTCTCTGCCTGGCTCAGGGGTTTCCTGGCTTAGAAGGAACTTTTCTTTGTTGAATTCTTCTCTGATATGATTGCTCTGACACACAGACAGACTAAACCTTTTATTATATTATATTATATTATATTATATTATATTATATGTGTGTGTGTGTTGCGTATACACACGTATATGTATGTCTATATGTCTGTATGTCTATATACGGACTTGTGTGTGTACACACACACAGACAGACAAGGTTCCTTGGGTGAATTTGATATCTTTTATTAGACCAACCCAAATGGTTGGAGAATAGTTATTAAGCAAGCTTTCGGGTTCAAAAACCCTTCGTCAGGCTCAGGAAGCTGCAGCAGTCGGTGTGTGCTCTTCCTGGATGGAATGAAAAGTAAAGAAGCCAGGGGCTGGGCTGGGCTGGGGAGTCAGTTGCCAGGCAGATTGTAACGTATCAAAAATCCAATGTCTATGTTTAGTCCCTGATCTCTAGTATCCAGCAGGTTGATGAAATGGAGCCAACACGACCAACACGGCTACAACCTAAACCCCTACACACACACACGCACACACACACACACACACACACATCCACCCTGCTCTGCCACCCCTGGCTAAAATGCTTCAAAATAGCTGTGGCTGCATGAGATGGCGTGGATGCCACCCAGCATGCAAGAGTGGGTGCTTCAGAGACCTCTGGCTTAAGGTGCCTTTTGGAGGCAGAAGCAGGGCAGAGACAGCAAGCCTGACTTGCCAGGTGAGGTAGATGACTATTGCTTTGTCAGTATGAATATAAGAAGTGTCCCCATTAGCCAAGAGAGAGCCTGGCATAGCTCCTCTGTACCCCTACGACAATATAGAAGCAGCTTCCAATGTACATTTTCCCAAAGCAGCCCTCAGAGATATGTCAGTCTTAGAGCCTGCTCTGCATGGAACAGCCCGTAGCACCACCGAGGCTACAGTTACACAATCGAGGAGTAAGAGGATGACCAGGGCCCTTCCACCTTTTCGCTCTGAATCCCCACACAGGAGTTGAACTCATAGTCCTAAAATTCTAAGTCTCCTCCTCTCAGCCTCAGGCTACATTCCTCTTCTTGAAGCTGAGCCCTAGGGCTGGCAGAAGAAAAGATAATACATGGGACCAAAAGCTTAACAAACCAGCTGCAGTAGCTCAGTGGGTTGCACTGTTCCTCAAAAGTATGTAGAAATTTTAAGGGTCATGAGTTCTAGCCTCCGTAAAGCTGAATTTAATTTGTTGCTGCCTACCTCCATGCACTCTAGCTCACTGTCTCTTTGCTTTGGCAGGGACAATTAAATGCAAAATACATAAGCACTTGCAAGCCACAGTGGGGTCAACACCAAGACCCCCTGTCTTTTCCAGATGGCTTAGTGGAACAGATGTTATACTCCCTCAAGGCTGCAGTGCTTCTGGCTTCACAAGTCTTTCTCTTGGCTGTCCATTGGGCCAGCTTCACCAGGGATGGCATGCTCACTAAGTCTTACCTTGTGGCCTAGGGGCTAGGGTGCTTTGCTAGGAAAGCAGCAAGCTAGAAACTGAGAAGGTTAACAGAAAAGAAAGATGTTCTTAAACCTTCCTAGCTTTTGGCTTGGTGGTTAGAGCATATGACCCAGAAGTAGGAAATGCAGGCGCAAGTGTTACTAGGCTTAACCTTCTGCAGCAATCCTGGAAAGAAATAACTTGGAATCAAAGCTTCCAACCCATCTGCCTGAGAGAAAAGGGCTAATTCAGTCTCAGCAGAGGCTGAAGACAAACGGTTAGTTTGGTGATTTGTGTTATGTAGACACCTGCCCATTAAGAAACCAGACCATTTAATGTTGGCTGCAAGCATCCATCAGATGCAAAAAGAGCCTCAAGTACCTGTCAAGGTGTAATGAATTGAAACAGAGTCATGCTGCAGACTGCGGTGTAATGAATCGGCAACCAAGTCACCTATTCCCTTATTCCCTTTGGTGTCAAGTTGCGTGGCATTCTGCATCAACTAAAATACCCAGCATGGAAGAGGCAACGGCAGACTTAGCCAGAGAGCAAAACTAAAGAAGACGGTCAACAGGGAAGAGCAGGCAGTCCCACTGACTCGAGTAGTGTCGCAATACTAAAATACTGAACTTAAGTGCATTTCAGCCAGTCCTACTTCTGAGAAAGTAAGGGTTTAAATTAAAAACAAGAACAAACCAACAACACTCTTCTTAATGTACTAAATAAACACCCAGCTGTGTGATACCGGTTTTTATATCTGGGCAATTAATACGGAATCATTTAGCGCTGCCTGCAGCTAACCAGTTTCAAACGCAACATGTATACGTATGTTGCAGATGAGTAGGCAAAAAGCTTTGCAAAATTTTAGGGAGTCTACAGGATAAATGGGACACAGCAGCTCACAGACACACTTGAATTAGCTGTGCTTCCATTAAAAGCTGCTTGGGCAGCACTGGGCAGTGGCTTCATGTCACTTGAGCATCAAAAGCAATTCCTGCCTCAGATGGATTAGTCTAACTGAATGCCCTGCCAGATCTACAGTGGAAACAGCATAACAGTAAGAGGCAGTGCCTCGTAAGGGAAGCAGGAAAGTGGGTGTTCAAAGACCTGGATCCTGTGAGTGCCTCACCTAAGGTCACGCAGTACATTTTGAAGCTACAGCTGCCCCATTTCATAAAGCGTGTTTCGATTCTGGGATGAAAGAGTGCAGAGCAGTATCACTTTACAGGGCATCCCCATCAGAAAGGATGCATTCACATCTACATATTCCATCAGCAATCTGGTACAGTTGGAAGGGAGCATCTGAAAGCAGGCTCGAGAGAGGCAGCAGAAATGCAGCAATCATCTGTTACAGCTAGAGGGGCCACGTGCTTCTGCAGACTCCTTGCATCTCTCCTTTAGGCTCCACTTCTACTTCCTTCCCGAAGACTTGCAATAATCCTTCACTCCTTCATGCCATGTCTGCTCCCTCCCCCTTGCCACGGCCCTGTTCTCTCCCATGCCCCCCCAGCGGCTCTGTACATCCTCCCCTTAGCCCTCCCCCATGTCTTCCCATGCACCTCACCGTTCCTTTCTTTTTCCTCCTTTCCTTTCTCATTCTGGCTGTCAGCATTTTTAACTGTACTGGCACGGTGGAGCTCTAGTGAGAAGTAGGCATGCTCATGCTCAATCATCTAATAGGTCCCTTCTGACCCTAAAATCTATTAAATCTATGCTTGAGTGGGTCACTGGAACTACAGAAAACAGCATCTGACAGAAGTGCCAGATCCCCTGAACCATCCTCCTGGTTTCCAGCATTCACCAAAATCCATAGGGTTCTGTCTCCAAAGATACTCCCTGAAAGCCTGGAACTGAGCAGTTGCTTTGTTCCAGAGTTTCTATGCTGCAAACAGAGAAATACCAGCAAGCAGGTTGTAAAGCCAATAACATTTGGCTTGTTTTCATCTTTCAGCCATGCCAGAAATGTCAATGGGATCTAGCAACCCCTATACTATGCAGGTACATATTATTCATCTTACCACTGAAGCATAGTGAAGTTCTCAAGGTTACATACTAAGTCAGTGATGCACCCAGAAACCCTGAGTGAACCGCCAGACCACGCAGGGATTCACTCGTGAGCTGCGGCCAGCTACACCTGCAAGATTTCCACCCCCCAAGCACTTGTAAGTTCAACAAGGAATACGTGAAACCCAGCGTTACTTCACAGCACCGAAAGTGCGTACTTCCCATAATCTGTTCTGATGAAAAGAATTAATGGCCAAAGTCCATCTGAAGACAAGAACCAACACAAAACAGAGTGTTGGAATAAGGGAGAAAAAAATCCCAGTGTTGTTCTCTGAAAACCCCCCGATGGTGTTAATTAGGAGGAAGCGCTTGTGATTCATGCGCTACAGATGACAAGATGTATTATCCGAAGGCATTCAGAGGAACAGACAGCCATTTTGTTTCCTCAGGCTGAAACTTGAGGATGGCCAGAGCCAAATTCTGCTTACTCAGAGGCACGAGGAAGCATCGCACCGCACCCCAGGAGGCAGGTACGGCCGCATGTACACACACCCACACAGCCTCGAGTCTCAGCTGCTCTCAGCCCCTTTTGTTCGGAGCATGTTGGTGCTGAGGGTCTGACCTGCCTGAATACCTACCCGCCAGTGAGGACTCCTCCCTCCAGACCAGAAATATGCTTGCTTCGGTGAACAGTCATTTCAGTTAAACGCACAACATTAGAAAGCACGACATTGAGAGAGGTCTTCCTGCTTCTGCTTTCAAAGCCTTTGACTGCAGCCACTTTTAAGGGAAGTGACACACCTGCTTTTGGAGCACCTGGAACAGTGAGGGCCTACAGAAGGCCATCCTACAGGGGAGGCAGGAAATCAGCCTGGAAACATATGCCATTTTGCCTCTGGCAAAGCAAGCTCACGGAACAGCAGAATCTTCCAACCACTATTCAGGTCTTCTCTTCCTTCCTCCACTATTGCTTTGTGTGGCCTACTGATCAGAGATTGCTTGTGTCCCAAAGGCAGACTCAGTAATGCACATGATCTGTTGCAGGCATACAGTGTGTCACACCAGCCACATTACAAGTGTGGCAGCGGGATTGGATTCCAGATGCTTTCCCCACAACTAACACACTGATGGAGGAGAGAGAAAACACCACATAAGCCGGTTCATCTTCCTGCCTTCCAAGTGTGAATGCATTCTTAGATCAGACCTTGCTTCCACATCTATAACCTGAGGGGATGGTTTAGGATCTGAGCAGGAGGCTGAACATTAAGCCCAGCAGCATCAGAGAGAAGAGGAGCAATGTTGCATGGAAAATGAGAAACTGAGCTCTTCCCAAAAGCCAAAAATCCCACTCCATTTTTGGTGACAGGAGGGATTTACTCTGTTGTCCTTGTCCAGAACTTCCTGTCCTGTCAGGGGCCAGTTATCTGCTGCCTTCCATCCTGGAAGTGACCACACTTCAGTGACTCAGCGGCTTGAGACCCTTTGCTGGTGACATGGAAGTGTTACTGCATTCTCCCCATTCTTGCCCATCTAAATCACTCTGAATGATAATCTATCTGGAGGAAAGAAGAACTCTCAGGCAACAGCTTGAGTAATGTTTGCCTAAGAGACTGTTTGCTCAGGTTGTGGGTAATAGAGCTACACGGATGTACTATGGTTTCACGGTGAGCTCGGCCATAATTAGCCAAACCTTTTTGCAGATTGTTATCATGGAACATTTTTGAGAGAGCCAGACATAACACAGAACTCTATGCGTTCACAGCCAATTTCCCACCATCGTAAGGAAATAATCCATACTATATTGTAGGTGGTCCCTGAAAGGAGGAAGGAAGTCCTTAGGCTAGTGTCAGAACTACATTTTTCTTTCACTTTTCAGCAAATATTTTGATTCTCACGTCTCATTTAGAAATGAAAACAGACCTGTGGGAGGACTTGGCTTTCTGTGTGGTTGGCTTACCTCAGAACGTGCCCTGACTGTCTAAAGAGCAGCTGGAGGGAAACTCTTCATTCCCCACTCTCCACCGTGGTCTTCACTTGCATTCATCCCAAAAGCTGATACCAGTTATTCCTGCTCACTCATCCGGAGACTGACTGGATAGGCCACGTAGGGTTGAATGCAGGTTATCAAGACAGCCACATGCACTTTCCACGATGCACATGGGCAAGGGTTAAGACCTGTTTTGGGAAGTGAAATAATTGTGTAGTATCTGAAGAGAGGCAGTTTTCCAAAAACTGCAAAACAACACCCAAAACCTTTAATACATTTCCCACTGCAGCCATTGACTTTTCCGGAGGCTAATGGGCATATCTTGCAGGTGTACTTAGGCAGTAGTGTTTGAAAACATGGCTCTCACATACACACGTGGTAGGCTAACTTCAGAAACTGGATTTGTTCCAACATCTGGAACACATAAGTGTCTTGGCCAGGCTTTGGTTACTTGACCGGAACATTAGTTATATTTTTGGCATCATGAACCACCTGCCTCGTCACACTGCAGAATTGTTTACTAGTGGCAGACATTAAAAATGGCATTTAACCTTAGAACGTCAGAAAAGCCATTGCAATCACGCAGAACCTTTCGGTGCCCCTACGCTGCACGACTGTGCAGTGTTTCTTAGAGTGGCCCCCAGGTGCTGAGCAAGAAAGATGGAGGTAGCCCATATGAATGACTTTCCCCTATGCTACCCTCATGTGTATTACTGAAAGAGCCTTCTGTAGTGCAGGAAGGAAATGCACTCCGTGGGATGTTTCAGTTGAGATTGCTTGCCGAAGAGTGGTTTAAGGCAAAGATCCAAGTTGGCACTCTGAAATGGGAGCGAGGTGAGACTACTCACCTTTAACTCTCAGCTGGAATGCCAGGATCTTTGCCGCATCCCTGCTTGATAGAAAAGAGCAGTGCAATGCAGAATGAGTCACCCAGGAGAATCATCCCAACTCCAATCAGGCCATTATAGTGCAAGCATGTTGAAACTACCCAGCCAAAAAACATCCTCTTCTCCCTTGAGCATATTGGAGGCATTACTCCCCTAACATCACCCCCACCCAGTTTCTTGTGATCCCTCCGGGGCAGTGGCAGGGCTGGGCAGCCTGTAGGAGTGATCTGGCTGACACTGGGGTGGTGGGAAGAGCCAAAAGGAAGCACCTGTGGTGTCATTATAGTGAACTGCTTATGGCTTGTCCTTGAGTTCAGAGCTCCTAGCGATCAGCTTTATGTTTCCTGTGCTAGAGCTTTGCCAAGCACCACACACAGTTGCAGTGACTATAATAGCAAATTGTCTGTAAACCCTGGTTTCCAAAGAAAGTAGCAAGCTTCAAAACAACCAGAAGGCCACGTGTCATAGAGGTGACACTGCTGTATTTAAATTCAGCTCCCAGAGCCAAGCAGAAAAGGGTAAGAGGTAAAACCATGGAAGCAATTCTGCACCAGCAAGCTTGTGTTTGCAAGGAAGGGAAATGAAAGTGTGACATCGCCACAGTGCCTCTCAACATGCAAATGTGGTCCTTGGTGCCAGTTCAGTACTCTGCTTATAGCAAGGCAATGTGAAATAAATAATTGCCCTAGCAGTGGTTTCCACTGCAGTGACCCATTGAGTCTTTCAGCCGCTCACTTGCAATGTAGACACTCACCCTTCCTTGCACAAACTCTGAAATCTGAATTCAGCGTCGGTTGGAGTTGTGTCTTTGCACACTGCTGCATGCAACTTCTGTGTAAGGCTCCATCATCCTCATCCCTCAGCATGTTCTGCCAACTGTTCTTTGGGGCCGTGCCCAGTGTGCAAAGCTGCCACAATAAAAATGGGGAAGGATAAATAATAACTAGCTCCCCTGGATTGGCAGAAGCCAGGTCCAGCTCTGTGCAGCAGACTTGTCCGTACCCATCCATCCTTTTCCTTCTATAGCTCTAGTACAGATTCCACATCCAGTTGATCTGAGCTAAGCTGTCGTCTCTCGCTGGTGTATAGTCAGGATTAAAGCGAGGGTATGGACGCAGCAAGTTTTTCACCAAGTAAAAGTGGGGTGGGGCTATGCTCCACACTAACTTCCTGTGTGAATGCTCTTCACCCTGCAGTAAGTGGAAGCAAAACTATGCTGGTTTACCCCTTCCTTCACCGAGGGCAAGGCAGCCTCACTTTGCTTCTGCTTACCACGGGAGAAAAGCATGCACAGGGAGCCCTGCCTCACTGTGCCCCACACTGAATGATCTGTGTGGCCATAACTCACGCTCAGAAACAGACCTCACCTTTCCCACTGCGGGGGTTGGCTTCTCAATTGCACCTCAGGTTCCAGAGCATGAATTTCCATCTTAATATCGCAGAGCACAAAGTCATGGCAAATCACAGCGCAATGTTAGAAGAACTTTCCAGGGGAGCCAGAACAAAGGAGGAAGTGATAGGTCTGTGTCTTGGTCTGAATGGCAAGCGAATCTGAAATGCAAATCTAAAAAATTACGCATCCTCAGGTCTGCCTGTCTTTTTTTTTTTTCTTTAAAAATAGAAAAAAAATAACCAGAAGCTGCTTCTTTGGGGAAAATATCACAACCAGCAGGAAACCCTCCTCCAGCCTTATGCCTGGTACCAGTTACTTGGATGCATTTGTTACAGCCACAAAAGCGGCCATGTAAAAAGGGTTTTTCTCATGCCTTGTGTCTGGGTCACGTCTCCTGACTTGCAATCTTTTCAGCCTCACAAGAAGTACACGATGTCCTGGGAGATAGGCTTTACGTATTATCACCTTCTTTGCAACTATAAGCCATAACATCCAGACCTTCAAGGTATGTAGGTGTCTCATTCCTCCTTAAATCAGGGGGAGTTAGGTATAGAAATGCTTTTTGTTCGGGCTAAGGACCTATTTGCCTACTCCAAGAATACTGTGTTTGAGAACTGGTGATTTTTTCATGCATCTCTTTAGGTTGAAAACATCACTGTAGCTATCACCGGTGGATAGCGCTTTTCAGATGATAAATTTGTGTCAGCAATGTCCCTGATGATTCATATACATGAGCAGAATTAGCTGCCTGACATACGGCCATTTCAATCCTTTAGGTGGTAAGAATAATTTGCATCTCACCTAGCAGAAAATTATTGCCCGCTAATCCAGAAAAGTGCCAAAGAAAAGACTGGGTCAGTATCAAATGCTGCCTACAAGTCCAAGCCATACAGTTCTGAAGTGAGCTGAGGTTTCATACTGTGGACCTCAGTTATGCTTGGCCCGAACGGCAGATTTTGCTGCCAGGTTTTGTAAGGGATCTTCAGGAGGCTGTTCAAGTTATGTTCAAATGAAGCAAGGACTGGCAGTCAACTATTTATTAAGAAAATAAAACAAATGCCACCACAACCAACTCTAAATCACACCCTGATCTTTCCACTAGCCTCAGAAGGACCTCATCTGGTCAGCATGAACAGTTTTACATTAACATCCTAATAAGCCGGAGGTGCCAGGGAAGTAGAGTATAGCTGAAAGCCCCCCGCTCCCTGGTTAATAGTGACTGAGAGCAGCTTCCATTTGAAGCTGCCTCTGCAAAATGAATTGAATGTCCCAAGCTCGATTCTTGCAGAGCAAGAGACAAATTCTTCCCTGCACCTGATTGTTTCTGGGCATGGAAAGGAGCGGTCGCACCAGGGAGCCCGTTTCGGCTGCCTGCTTCTGAGGGCTAGTCTGTACCAGCCCCAGCACACTCCTGTGCCTGGCGTACGCATCTCGGTTCGCTCTCTCCCCTGCTCCCCTGTGCCAACAGAGCATGGGGCAGCTGAGTCCACAAGCTGGGCATTCGCGACCATCCTGGGAACCCCGATGGGCCGCCGAGAGCCAGGCTCTGGCCCTGTTGTGCTATTTAAGCTTGCTACCTACCGTATGCAATGTCTCCCACCATCCAAGCCAGCGCGGCTTCTTGTGGTAATAGGCTGTGAGGACCAGCAGCTCACATTTGCAGTTGTCACTTGTGATATTTGGGTGCCCAGCTTTGGACGCTTTACATGGTGGGTTTTGGAGAAGCTGAGCTCAGCTTTCTGAAATTTGGGCGTCCAAAAAACTTGGGGCACCAACCAACCTCAAACCTCTTTGGAAAAGGATGGCCACTTGGTTCTGTGAAACGCCAGACCACAGTGCTTCACCTGGCTGTCACTGCCAGCCGCAGTCAGTACAGGGGTCAAGACAAGGGATGAGGCATGGAGAAAGATGCTCTGGTTCAAGAGGGTGGCCTAAGCAAGCTGGATCCTTTTGCCCGCTCCCTTTCTATCACATGCCAGTTCTGCTCCTTCATGCAGATGCAAAGGGCCAAAAAAGAAAAAAAAAGTACCAGAAGCAAAACTCTCTGAAAAGAAAGGGAAATGGCACTGTGCTACTTACTGCAGGATTGTGGTTTCTTGCTGCAGGAGAAATGGTTAATTGAAACAGTCGCATGAAACTTTGGAAACTTGGCATTACTCCTTTTTTTTCCTACTCACTTCTTCCAGTGAGCTCGCCTCCTCCACAGCGCTACTCATGTCTCATTAAGTTCATAGCTACTAACCGTCACACCTAGCAACCGTTCCCTCTGCGTGAACTAGTATCTGTTTCCGACTGTTCATCTCTGTCAAGATGGCCAGTCACTGTTCTAGGCTTTCCCTGTCACAGTTTTGTTTTGTTTTGTTTTTTTTTGGGGGGGGGGGAAGAAAAAGGTTCTTCTTAAAATGGGCTAATCCAATTCCCCTGAGATTTTCAAGTGACCGCTTCAGAAACCAATTTCTGATAAAAAATCAAAAACATGTACCAAATTGTAAGCTGAAAGCCACTGTTGGAAGCAGGAACTCGTGGTAACACCCTAACTCTTGTGCTATAAAATGGGAACTAGATAATGCTTCTAGTGAATTATTAACAGAACAGCATAATTACCAGAGGCAAACACTAAGACACGGAATTGCATGTTTTTACAGCGCACAATAAAATGACCTCTCTCACCACTTCTAAATATCATCAGGTCTATTTAGCCTCAGACTTCCTGCTCAGGAAGGTTGAACTGGTTGTGTGTGTGTGTGTGTGTGTGCATGTGTGTGTGTGCGTGCACGCGCTCGTGTGCGTTTTGTTTTTTGCGGGTGGTTTGGCTGGTTTACTTTGCCCTGCAACATTTGCAGTCACTTGCACCACTACAACGCGGTGCTTCACACTCCCCGTTGTGCACGTATCTATAATGACGATTCAAGGCACAGACCTGGGCACCAAGGCTTTCCAGGAACTGGACACAAATGTGAAGTTGTTTTACCTCTGGCCCTTCTTACTTCTCACAATTGTGAACGTTCTTGGGGCTTTTTTTCCGCTTTGTGTCCTTTAACTGCATTCAGAAACATGAGGGGAAGAGAAGCAAGTGAAGAAAGAAAAAAGAGATGGTATCAGGGCAATCCTGTTCAAACAGGAGAAACAGGGAAGTAGAGGAGGAATTATAACCAAGATTTGCATGCTGACTTGAAACCACGTTCTAATTTCAAGTTTATGCAGTTCAGCGTCTGCAAACCTTTGCCCAGTTTTCCTCACTACAAGGCTCACATCAAAAGCAGAGGCTCTCTCCCTAAGAATGAGTTACAGTCAAGAACTGTCACCTTCTCAAGTGACATAGCTTTGCTGGATCCCCCCCTTTTGTTACTTCATTAAATCTTGCATCTGAAATACGAGCAGGAAACTGCTAAATTAAATGTTGGCTAAAGCCTTTTAACAAAATAGAAGCTGCATGCATGCACACAAAAGAAGATTAGGGGGCACTTTAATCAGCCTTGTGCTGTTCGTGCTCTCAGTTCTGACAGCAGCCACGCGACAGCTATAGAGAAGGAACAGAGCCAAAATGACTTCATAAAACAGCGACTTCAGTCGGTTAATGTACTGATCGAGACTGTACTCAGCCTCATAGTTATAGAAAAAAAGGGGAGAGAAGGGGAGAGTGGGGAAGGTTGCAGACACATCAAAGTGGACTAACATTTACAAAAATATAATGAGGCAGCAGAAAATTTAAATGGCTCATTTGTTTTCAGACTTGCAATTGAATTTATGCAATCGCTTATTCTGTGCTGTGCCGGTAAGCATTTGCAGTCTACAGCTTCAAGTAGAATTAAAACATAGATGCTACTCACAGTCAGAGGCAGATAAGTATTCCTGTGCCTCGCCAAGCCTCCCTTCCCACCAGTAGCTTTCCGCCACGGCTGGCAACTGCTAGCTTCACCTTCCCGAGAGATGCATCGGTAGCTGTGGCGATTGCTTCAAAGCCTATGGCTTGCCTGGGCAGGCAGGTAACCCTGAGAAGGGGAAATGTTGACAGCAAGTTAAAAAAATTAGACCAGTTCATGATGCTACAACAGGAAGTAAAAAACGACACGTGGTAGAACTCACCCTAAAGATGTGTGTGTGCACCCCATCACCCAGGACAGTGGGAACGCAGACCGAGATGTTATAACGTAGGCACAGATGCACACACGTATGCACCCCTCTCTGGAAAATGAACACCACCTGGTGGGATTACCCGGGACATTTTTGTGACCAGTTTCCAATGGAAAACTGGAGAGCTGTGGAATTTCTACAAGGTTTGTTGGGATTTTCCGCTGTCTCTAATATCAGCAAATGCTTTGCCTCCAAGTGCTTCACATCCTCACAGCTGCTGCACATTCTCTGACAGTGTAAAGGGGCCTGACAGTGGGCAGGGACGGCCCCCTGTGAGTCTCCCTCGGCTTAGGGGGAATTCCCCACTTTTGTAAGTGCTCTAGACTGGCCCTGTAAAGGCTGCCGGTGGGAGGCTGGTGAAAACCATGTGTTTTAGCCAGTCTCTATTTGCCAGGGCCAGGAACCTGGACAGCTGAGCTGATGCTAAAGCAGTCCTGAAGCTGCTGGGACACGCACCGGAGGACACACAGGCCCCATCAAGCCTTTCCCCTTTGCCCCATTCCACGTGCAGGCGCAGAATTAATCGAGGATCAAACTAATTCTCCCATCTCTGACGTGAGGAAATATGGTAGGTTGGGAAGCTGCCCACAGAAGACCTGTGAACGATACCCAAGGTTTGCGGTAGGGCCAAGTGCAGATCCTCAAGACGTGGTTTTACAAGTGACCCTGCTCCAGAGACTCCAGCACCACTTCGCCCCAGGACAGGGCCAGGCTGTGACAATGCCGTCTTCCCATCTGGCACCAAGACGGATTCCAACAGGAATTTTGCTTCCTTAGGCACTGAATAAAAACTCCAGCACACCAGCCTCAAAGAACACAGCCCAGAGACGGCTTTGAGCCTATGTCTTGCACCTGATGGCTGTGACACAGCGAATGGCATGAAACAACAGGCTCTGGTCCTCCAAACATTATGCACAGAAGTAAAAAGATAGCCAGAACACTGGTCATGGGGCCTCCTCTCCAAAAGGCTTGTCCTGTTTCATCCTAACTCGACAACTGGACAACCAGCTTTCCTTTTCCAAATCAGCCATCAATTTTAGCTCCTATTAGAATGTAAAGTTAGTCTCCAAGATGCCAGCACACCCACACATATTTACCTTGGAAACATTTAACAGAGCAGAAAGATCAACAAGCTGCATATTTTTTAAATTGAGTAGCAAACAAGGGTTTGGCCTGACTGCGCACTGCTTTGGGGAGAAAAAAAGAGGCCAGGGTTTTAAATAGTAATTTAAACCATGGGGAGAACCAGTTCCTATGCAAGTGAATCACGCCAGGTATTCTTTTGGGGATGCGGGGCCGAGTGGCTATTTTGAAATGGCGGAGGTATTTGAAAACCAGCTGCTGAACAAATGTAGGAGTCACCCTTTATGGCGATTTGCCTTCCGCGCTATTGCCACACGGAAACCTGCTACAGGATTAACTCTTGCTGCACCCAGTGATTTAATAACGTGGCCGGCGATTCCTGTTCGCATCGGTGGTTGCTAAACAAAGTCCGTTTTAAGGAGGAAAACAGCTTGTGAATGATCTGTGCCGCATTCAGGTGCAGGTCCATGGAGCATCGAGCTTGCAGAGCCCTCTCCTCTTACCAAAAAAAAACAACCTCTGCCAGGCTGGGACCGTACGTCTTAGCGTCAGGCAGAGTTATGCCCTCCCAGACAGCAGACTGGCAGTGAGGTTGACATGGCTATCGCAGGGGTAGTTTGGGAATGCCATCGGGGTAGTCTGGAGAAGCCATGTAGTTGTAGATCTACTTGCCCCTGCTCTTCCCGGCTTCTGCGGCAATCTGGAAGAAGTGCTCATACCGCAGACCCCTGTGGCTCATCCTCCTGCAGCCTCCTACGGCTCTGCCAGCCCTCACACACAGGATACACAACAGGCATTAACATGCGCCATTATGCTTAAAATTGGACCAGACAAGGTAATGAAATAACAACCGATCATATAGCTCATCACAACCCTTCCTACCGGCCCTGCAAGAATAAATGATACCTCGGCAAACCAAGCCAATTTGAGCGTACTCCACCGCACTAGGTATGGTGAATTATACTCGGTGCAAAAATCACCACGCCTTTTTGACTCGGAATTGCCTGCCCCAAAGCCAGGCAGAACTTGAGGAAGCAGCATTAACACAACAGCCTTATGAGAAGTGCTAATTATTGGGGCGCCATTTTCTTATGTGGCCGTGACTCATCAGGATGATCGTGCTGCCACGCAGTTTGCCCTACGCTTTAGTGCTACGCTTGAGAGCCCTGGGGTGGAAAAGCAAGTCCTCTGAATGGCACAGGCAGCAGGGGAAGAGGGTTTCTTTAAGGCAACGCAAGGTGCTGTAACTAGCAGGGATGAGATGAAATTAAGCCAAGGGACATTTTGGCTGTTAAGGAGAAGCGCTCAACATTTGGCTCTAGTAGACTGTGAAAAAGCTTCCCAAGAAAGGTGATAAAAGACTCGTCGTACTTCAGCCATATAAAACTAGTCTGGACAACACGCTGGGGAACAGACTGTAACGAACCGCCCTCTGCCGAACTGGATGAAGCCTAACAAGCCTTTTGCATTTGCAAGCTTTTTTCAAAACGTGCCCTCCTACGACGAAGCGCTGAATGCAGGGCTAGCAAGCTGTTCTAACACGTTCGCTGCCGCGACTCCTTCTGCCACTGCAGGACCCCAAAAATTCCCACTGCCCTCGCTGCCATTCTCTAGACGTTGCCCAAGGGAAGTCGAGACCCCTCCTATGCCTGTAAAGGGATGATGGGCTGTTACCAGGGAGTGACTTATCACAGAAGGGCTCTAGAAGGGAGACACTGTAATGCCCGCAAGAGGCTTCCTGTAATATAAGCTGCCCTTGACGCATGCCGCAGGACAATGAGCTGTCTGTGTTTTAATACGTCTTCAAATGTTTTCCCTTCTGCTTTTTCACTAGTTCCTTCAACTGACAGTGTTGTCTGAAGGGGCTAACTCATGTGTCTGGGACCACAGCATCTTCTTGCCCTTCACTCAAACCATGGCCATTTGGGAGTTCGACCTCAAGCTGTATAAATGGACAGGCTGCAAGAAGGCAGTCCGTCAGGGTACCAGGACTTCTGCGTGTTTTGTCTGAGCCTGGGATGCCATGCTCTCTCCCTCTCCGAATGCCGTCAGTCTCATGTGCCCCTGGCTCAATCGCAGCTCTGAAGTAAACACGGCTCATCAGCCCATACACAGCCAGGGACTGTACACGGAAGGACCGCGTGCCCCATTTGTGGTGCATGGGAAAGAAGGTCTGGGTTTAACTAGGAAACAGTGTCTCCTCTGCGGAAAAATTATGGTCTGAATCATGCTGCGTTGGCTTGGTTTTTAGCAGACAAGCTACCACATATGCCTCCCCGCGGGTGAAGAGTCAGCACTGCCATCAGGATTAGCAGGCAGGTTCCTTTCCCTGGAAAAATTATGTGAAAACGAGAGTGCACATTAGATTGACAAGGACCAGAGCTCCTTGAAAACAGGCGAGAGTCGGGCAAATAAAAGCTCTGAGCAGATTCAGCACTCACCCCCGCCTGGCAGCACAACTCAGGGGATACGAAGGCCACCAAGCAGGAAGGACTGGCATGAAGAACAGACAAGGGTCACCCAACGCAGGGATGGATTTGGTTCCCTTCTCCTTCCCCCTCACCCCAACACTTCCATGCCTGCATCTGAGAACATGCTGCTGCCCACAGTCCAAAAAATGGGTGGCTTCCTGCTCCCGAAAGCAGCTCGTGCCCAAAAACTCAGGTCTGCATTTTTGGAGATGGGAGATTTGATTGGCATTGAGACCCCAAAGCTGGAGTTGGCCCATTGCAAAAGCAGAGGGCATCCGCACCACCCAGCTCTGGGCCCAAATGCCGGCCGTAATGGCGAAATTGGAACCGAGAGTTCGAGAAAACTGATGCTGGGCAATGGCGAGGCGGGCGAATGACCTTGCAGGAGGCAGCCTGACATTGTGCCCGTGAAGAAGGATCCCTCCCTGCCACAGACGGGCAGAGCCAGTCCAAGGTACGAGCCCTCTGCATGCACTGCATAAATCCAACTGGCACCTCTTAATGCCAGGAAAAAACTCTCACACAGCAACACAATTATCCCATCCCGCAAAATATGTGGGGGGCGGGGGGAGGACGAGCACCCTGGACCGCGCAACAAGGGCGTCTCGGCAACTCGCGACGGCCATTTTGTACAAGAACGCTGCGATGAGATGCATTTTGCGTGCGTCTCCATCCACAGGCATCTGCTGGAGCTGATGCTTAGCTGCTGCGGCATGCGGCCCCGTCACGGGGACCGAAGACTGGCAATCCCCAGCCACACCCAGACAAAAAAACATCTTGCGCAGGGTTAAAACAATTGCAGGGCAGGGGTTGGCTTCCCTGGATGGGCTTTGAGGCTGTTTCTGGTGGGGTGGGAAAAGGAAACAAACTGTGGAGGAGTTGACCATAACAGTGGATTTCCCAAATGAGAAAAGAGAAGCATTTGCTCAAAGCCTGTAACCTCCTCACAGCATCGGCGGCACTCCTGACACAGAGCACTGTATTTATATGACATGGAAATTAACAGCAGCAGCAGTGCTGCAGGCTCCGACTCTCCCCGGCAAGCAACAAAATGGCTAGGGGTGCTGTCGTGTTCGTCTGAATGCCTGCTCTGCTCCCGGTCGGTGAAACGGACAGGTGCTGATACCCCTGCTGCTTCGCTCACACATGCAAACTTCACCACCGACGTCGAGTGTGCGTCTCATTCCAGCCCCTGCCCTCCCCATCCCACTCCACAGAGCCCAGGCAACAGCCTCCAACAAAACGGACTGCGTCACAGATGTAACACGGCCGATGTTGGCAGAGATCATGGCTGCCTCTGCTCAGACAGCCCCACTCCGGTGCGAAGGAATAAAACCAAGGTAATGCTCTCAAGCACGTACCACCGGCTGGTGCAAAGACTGAACTTGCTTTTCCCCACATGCATGGTCCTTGCACAGTTAAATCACCTCAGGAAATCTGCGTGGGTTGTGCCTCAAGTACTCAACCCAGCGGTGAATAAGCCTCCTAGTGCCGCACTAAGGCAGCTATGTGCAAGAAGACCCTCTTTACAGAGGAGAAAGCTGAACCATCAAAAGATGAAGCCAAGTAACCAAGGCTTCACAAGCAAGTAAGCAGCAGAGTAAGGAATAAAACCCAGACCTCTCGGCTCTTGTTCAGTATCTTAGCCACCAGGCCACGTGAATCGGTTGTTTGTGCCCCTAGCACACGCAGGAACCCAACAAGTCCATTTCCCCCATCGCCCCTACGGCAAAGCACCACGTCTCTTGCACGCCATCCTGCAAGATTTCTCTCTTACAAATCGTGGGATTTCTTTCTTACAAAGAACTGAATTCCCACGCGGGGAGGGCTGGAGAACGTAGCTACCATTCGAGGTTAAAATCAGACCAAAAAAGAACTCGGTCACTGACGCAAACCTCTCTGGGGCCAGCAGGCGACAAGGAACCCAACGTGAGCGTGCTGATCCGTGTCTGCTCGGGGTGCTTTGAAAGGACACCTGCTCTTTTCTGCACTGATGGCTTGCCAGCCCCATCTCCTTCCACGAATCCCCTCTGCCGCAGCAAGCCCCGAACGCGTGGCAAGTGAATAAAGCCCCCACCACCCTGCCGGCGAGAGGTGGTGAACGCAAGGGGCACCTGGACGGACCGCATTCAACAGAAGAGATGCAACTCACCGCACTCCCGAGCAACTGAGCGTCGGCTCTCGGTCCGGCTGCTGGCTCTGCATGGATCTCTCTGCTGCTGGCTTACCGGCGTGTAAGCGCAGTTATGCAGCAGTGCCGGCAGACGTGCGTGTATGTCCATCGGCCTCGCTGCAGGGACTGCCGTTGCGGTTGCTGTTCCTCCTCCTCTGCGGATCTAGCACCGCAGGAAGTGCGGAAGCTCTGCGGGAGTCAGCTCCACGGGCGAGGGCTGAGTGACTCAGGAGGGTCGGTGACACCTGCAAGGGGGATTCTCGATGCGCGGTGGAGCTCGGCAGGCAAGGGGAGGCGAGGGAGGCAGGAAAAGGTGCGAGGATGGAAGGAGGGATAAGGAGGCGCTTTTTACCCCTCCGGAGAGCGCCTGCGCGCTCTCCACCCTTGGATCTCCCTTTGGGAAATGGCTTCCTCCCTTCTGCTTTCCTGCCCCAGGGCTTCGAGCAGCCCTATACGGCCTGATGAAATCGGGTCTGGCACTGGGTGCCTGTGGGAATACGACGCGTATCTCGGGATACGCCTTTCGGAGACAAACGGCCATTAAAAGCGATCCAGGCCGAGAACACGCCGCGTTCGCTCTGGTTATAACCATGACAGTTGTTGCTAAATGACCGTACTTGACTCTCGAGCTCCCGGCAAATGAGTAATACCTGAACGGCGTCCGCCCCCTTATCCTTGAACTTGCTGGAGCCTCTACGTGACTGGAGGCTCAGGGCAGAAAGCTCCTTGCTGCGTGAGAGCGCGAGGCACCGCACCATCCGGGGACTTCTCGAGCCGGGGAGCTGAGCAGCATCTGCCAAACACCTGGGCGGACCCAACCTCTTCCCTGCGGAGCACTCTGGGAAGAAGGAGGGCAGGGAAATGGGTAAAAAACATGGCCTCTTGTCTGGCCTGGACTCATGCTCATCCTCCATCTCCAGGCCTTGCCAGATCTGGGCTGTTTGTCCTCCTCGGTCTCCCCGCTCCCTGCCCAGCCCGGCCCCGTGTGCTGAACTCCTCCCTCCAACCCCACTCTCTAATTGTATTTATTTTTTAAATTCAGATTCAGCCCTCGCTCACTTCCCTGCAGTTTTATTCTGACGTAGTCTACGGCAGAGTTGAGGCCGCAGTCGCCCTCCTATTCCCGCTCTGTATTTATACATCGCAATTCACAGGCGCAGCCTCCGCCCGGGACACTTGAGCAGGCTAGCAAATCCTCTCTGCCGCAAGGGTACCGGTGCTCAGCAATAAGACCGTGTACCCTTATAAGGAAGAGACACTCACAAATACACGACTTTCCCCTTCTCTGCGGGCTGTAATGCTGACGCGTCTTTGCGGCTTGTTTTGCAACAGAAGGAAACTCACCTGTCACGGACGCCATTCACACTCCGGGTGATTTATTTGCACCCACCACGACCTGCGCAGGCCACGCCAGGGAATTTGCTGCGTTTCTCTTTTGCTTTGGGCAAAGTGACGTAGTGCCAAAGGCAGAGAGATCTTTTCAAATGCCTGGCTTTGAAAAAGCAGAAAGAAAACCCAGCTGAGATTGTAGTCACAAAGCAGTTCCCAGCACTTTGAAGCAAGTGAAATCGACATTTAGATTTGACACCCTGTCCTTGGCCAATCCTGGAGAGGTTTTCACCTGCCATCACCCCTTCCTCCAATAGGATCGAGTGTTTAGACTCAGAGCCCACCCCAGCCAATGGTGTGCAAGCTCAGCCACTTAGTTAATGATGCAGCAGTACAGGGAAGACTATCACATGTGAGCTGGAAGGCTGCCAACATGGAGACACGGAGAGAGCAAGGTAAACAACTTCCCAACGCCAAAATGATGACATTTAATCCCTCCACGCTAGCTTCCCTTCTCAACTCATCCTTAACCCCTCTCAGCTGCTCTGCAAGCCTCCGAAAGGCACCACGTACCTGTCCCTCACCCCCCGCCCCCTCCCCCCCCCCCCCCCCCCTCCACCCGATGCTTTTTAAAACTGGACGACAATGATCACTGCGTCACCATTTCCCACTTTCTGAACTGCGCAGCAACAAACCTCCGAGCTCTGAAACGCGGGGCGCGACACGCCACCCTTTAATCAAGAGGTGGGAGGGAAAGAAAAAATCAAATCAAATCAACTCTTCCCCCACTTCTCCCCCCAATAAATACCCATGCATTGCACAGCAGCCTCTGCGAAGTTGTCATCTCCACCCCCCCCCCCCAAGACCCACACCCCCACCACCACCCCTCCCCCC
>NW_005842494.1:1051598-1055801 GCF_000455745.1 Alligator sinensis | reverse complement strand
GGTGGGGTGGGGGGTGAAGAAGGGAAACCTGCAAATAAATAAGTCAATAAAGAGCAATCCGGCACGGCGCGAGCCCCATCCCGATCAAAAGGTACGTACGTGGGGAAGATGGACCCCGAGCCGAGGAGCTCTGCCCCTTCAACATCTGCGCAGTCCTCAGCCCTCTGCTCGCTCGCTGTGCAGCACCGCAGAAGAGAACGTTCCAGAATTTTCCTCCCGTTAACCCTTCTCGCGTCTGCCCACCCTCCCTCCCCGCGGGATTAAGTGCGTCGTGTCTCCAGCATCGTCAATGGGCGAACCCCTCCGGTATCGATTCCGACCGAATATATTCTTGAAAAACGTCGCCGGACGGTGCCAGGAGCCCCGGTCCCTGATGGTGTTATGACTTCTGTTTCTGGATCCCTCTCTCTCTTTTGCTGTCTCTCTCTCTCTTCTCTTGCTGCAGCAGGGCTGTTGCTAGTAGACCTATCGACGGAGCTTGCTCTCTCTCTCTCCGAGCTCTGTGACGCAGCTCAAAATTCTCCAGGCTGCTCCTGGTGTTATAGCAGCGCAATTGCAGCTCTTCTAGAAGAGAGTCGGTGCCCACAGTGCCAGGCTGAGAAGGAAAGTCACTGCTGGACTCTGCACCTTTCGTTTGCTTCGCTCTGTTCCTCACCTCCGTGTCTCTGCTCCGCTTCCAAGCCTCGCACGCTTGCATCGTTCCCTCTGCTGCTTACTCACGCCGGCTCGGTTCGCTCCTTTAGGGTCGGTCGTTGGCAGTACAAATCTTGAGCAAGTGCAGCTGAAACCACGTCCGACTTTGTGGTGGTTTTTTGTTTTTAAAAGCAAAGCAAATCGTCTCCCAGGCCTGAAAGAAAAAGAAGAACATACGTGCCAACAGGATGTTAATGCATTGTGTTAACTCTTTCAGCAACGTGCTGGATTTTTGGGAAGCAGCGTACGCAGGCCCAGAGCCTGCCAAGGCTCATGGACGTGCTCAACTTGAAGCACAATTGGGCCTCACACAAGCCATGCTGAGGCCAGCTGTGAGCATTTGCAAACCAGAGATGTAACACGACACCCCAGACAGCTCATCAATGGCAATCAACCCTCGGCCCTCTAGATCTGAAAGCCGGATCCTCTCCTGCCACGGCTGCAGGATCTGTTTGCATTGGCCTGTAGGACCAATGCAACTCCCCGCGCAAGGCAACGCACTCCCCAAGCAGGCCCGAGAGCGACACCCCGTGCAAAGCAGTTGCTGTAAATACCAGAAAGCAATAGGCTCCCCTCCTACTCCATCCACCCAGATGTTAAGATACAAGGAGAAGATATAGCTTCTGCCCAGCCGGGGGATTTTGAGACTCAGAATAGCATTGCTTGGTTCACTGATAATATTAATTGCAGGCCAGGAATTCTTATAAACAGGTAAATCCTTTCACCTAGCATGCGCGCGTGAGCCTGCACTAGCCAAGGAAAACGTTGCAGAGGGGAACAGCTCCTCGGGTTAACTTCAGCGTGACATAACTAACTTGACTGCTAGGCAAGGGAAGGTATCAAATTATTCATCCCAGAGAATGGGAAACCTAGGGGAGGAGTAAAGGTAGGGGAAGACGCCAGCGAAAAACCACCAGGCGTATAAGAATTTCTACGTCAGTTTGTGTCGGCACGAGAGAAAGTCTGTAAGGGAAAGAAAGCAGTATGGGAGACCACAACAAAAGACACACACTTGCCATTTCAATTCTGGATTTCGCTGTCGGCTGGGGGCTCTTGAGTTTTTCAGCGCAGCCAAAGCTGAAATAACCAATCTTTCTTTTCCCTTTGCAGAGCCTAAGCTATTTTGGGATTTCCCTGTACTACACTGAAAGTGACACCTGTTACACATATAGACGTGAGCAAGATCAATCACAAGCTCCCAACTTCTCAAATAAAACGCTGCAAAAAAAAAATGCAAGTCACCGAGGCTGTTTGTCTGGGCAGAAGAGTTAGCTTGGGGGAAGGAGAATGGCCTTTCCAAGCCAAACAGAAAGCAGAGCAGAAAACATGCAGTGCCTGATGCAAAGGAAAGCAGAGCATCCAGATCTTTATACCAACCAAAAGAGACTACACTGAAACACGGGTGCCTGTATAGACAGCAGCAGCAAGGACTGAACCCACAACCTTTACCCTCAAAGCAACAGGCCCTAGCTAGCTGAACCAAGCCGGTTACAAGTCAAAACTGTGGCATAATAGGTACTTGAAGCAGAGGCTCAGGAAAGCCATTCCCTCATAGAGTAACCCAGGGCTGCACAGCTGAAAGCAAGGAGCAGCATGTGGCTGGGCCCATCAGAAGCAGCGTGAAGGGCTGATGAGAGTCCAGAGGCTAGATTTCACCATTTTGCAAGTTAGCATCCACATTACTGGCTACTTTCATCTTACCCGGGTTTCCAGGGAGGAAGGGGGTGTTTTTGTATATACAAGTCAGGAAAACAAAATAGAAGCCAGGAATCCCTACTAGCCGCCTACCTAGCCGTTATCGGCCGGCAGCTCCCCACAGGCCCCATGGGACGTGTCTGTGAAGTAATTTATCAGTGACTACATATGGCAAGCATAGGATCGCACTGTTTATATGCTAATCAATCACAAAAGTTTGTTGCATCTTCATCTCTCACCCTGCCACTCTCTTCTCATTTTTTTCCCCCTCAGGCCACAGGGTCTCACCAGCCGTTGACTTTTTCGTAACTCTACATTTCACGCACCAGCTCTCACGGTCGTCAGATAGTACCTCCGCCACGTGAAAGCAGCACTGCGGGTGATGCAAGAACCTCAAGGAGCCTCCATCACAGACGGAGAGAAATCCTTCATCTGCCTATCAGCTAGCATGTCGCCCTAGGGCTACTGTAGATGACTGCACCGGATTTCCATCTTGGCTAGTAAAGCCTTGCCTAGTGTTACAGTTTCAATACTATCAGCCCCACCTTCCTCTAGAGTACAGGAGACTGCAGTTGTTAAAAATTAGGGCATGTCCATGTTTAACTAAAAGCCCTAGATCAAATAACCAAAGGCCTGTGGAGTGCCAGACAAGCTCCTGCTGGAGAATAAATGGGGAGGTGGAGTTGTTAAATCTGCATAACCTCTTGACCTCACTCTCCACATAAATGACGCTGCAACATGTCATCTTGGGAAACAGATGGTTGTAAAGGGAACCAGACAAAGATCAAGAGCATGGTCAAAAAAACAACGCAACTTATATAAGCGCTTAGTACTGACTCCATCTGCCTACAGCCAACCTTTCCGACAGCACGCTGTAAAACATGGCCCTGTAGTCTGCAGAGTGCTTTGCAAACATTAATACTATTTAGAAATGTGTCATTTTAAAGGCACTGCCTGACTGTATCAGAACAGGGGGCCATCTAGTCCATCCTCCTACTTTTGGCTACAGCCGTGTTTAAGGGAGATGCAAGAGTTGAGCTAGGCAGCAAAGTGGTTTTCCATCCCATGAAGCTTTTTAGATTTAAAAAATTGTTTCCCAGCCCAAAGCATCAAAATTACAGTAAAAAAAAAAAAAAATCACAACAATTTTAATCAACTAGCTAAAACAATCTAAATTCGGGGCAATTAAAATGCTATTACAAGAATTTTGAAATGCTTCATTTTAGTGTTTATGTTTTTTTTATAACATTTGTAAATATAAAGTTACAGTTTTTAAAAATAAAAATCGTTTTGCTTGGAAAACGGGAAGTGTACCTTTTGAAGATTTTGAAACAAAACGTTTGGGAACAACTTCTCTCCAAGTGTTTGCACAACAGAAATCTCATCAAAACCAACCCTTTGCCACCATCAATTTTGCAATTTTCCAACCAAAATATGTTTGGAAGCAAAATGCTCAGCCAGGTCCATGTAAGGAATGCTATAGTGGGCAATGATGGATTACCCTGATTTTTGTAAATTTTTAAAAATTGGGATGTTCTCATTATCCACATAAATATTCAATTTTTAAAACCCTTGCAAAGATCTTGGTCTCCATCCAGGATGATGGTTTGTGCAGTATTCCTTATGCCAGTTCCAAGTACAGAGGCATCATGAGTTAGCAATTCTAAAGCAACTAGCGAGCCTTTAAGGGGCAGCTTCTGAGGACGGCATTAACCCAGTTTTTCGGATGGGGGAACTGAGAGGGGAGCAAAGAAATGCATGCGAGGCCTCAGGACAAGTCAGTACCAGAACCGGGATTCAAATACGGGCATTCCT
>NW_005842494.1:1047630-1051567 GCF_000455745.1 Alligator sinensis | reverse complement strand
ATTCCTGACTCCCAGACTTGCACTCGAGCGGTGCTTGCTGCTTTGTTACCGTCCTTAACGTGCGCCAAACCCTCAGTCAGCGAAAAGAAAACGAGTTTTGTTCACTTGAAACAGATGCTGCCAGAACATTGTGGCTTTTAAAGGAAATCGAAAGGAAATTATTTAAAGGGGTTTTTTTTAAACATAAGTAGGAACCTAACTTTTCAAATCTTTTTTAGATTTTATCACACATACCACATGCACATGTGTACATACACACATACACATGCACGCACGCAGGCTCACAGTTTTAGGATGCTGTAGCGACGACCACAGAAACATGGAGATGGCCAGGAAGCTGGAAACATGCTATTCCAAGATACAAGTCAACGTGCACATAATGTAGCCTATAAGGAAACATTTTAAATGGTCAACATTGTGTTGTATTTCATTCCAGGGGTTAGCTTAATCTCTCCTAAGGAAAAAAAGTTACCTGCATCTCATCAGACTTGGGTCTGGATTAACCATGGCAAGTTCATTTTACCAAAACTAGTTTGATCAAGACATGACAGGGAACCTGGCTTCTGTAAGACTTCCAGATCCTCCTGGATTTGGGTAGGGCAAAAGCATAAGCAACACACACTCCTCTGCCATGTCCACCCCAAGGCACATACATTCTTCTCTGCCATGTGCACAGCATTTTTCTTGCCTTTGCTCCTGGCCCTGGCTAGCACCAGGAACAGCAGATGCATATGCAAACATTCAGAAAAGCTGAAACTTGCCAAGACTATTGAAGGCCTTGAGTCTGTGCACCTACTTGTACGTGCACAACCAACCGCAACTGCAAAACTGACCGCTCCCATGTGCCGCTCCCACACGTACATTGCAAAAGCGTGCAGATTGAATTCCTCTGCTTCACAGAGACCGGCTGGGGCTCCCAGGTGAAGAGGCTATAGAGACTTTACATCTGGAGGTTGGGAGGGCAGTTCTCACTGATAACCAAACTGATGGCACAAGCCCATGCCTGCTGGGCAGCTGCAGGCACACAAAGCGCCCGCACACCCAGGTATGCAATCTCGGTCCGCTGCACAAAAAGAAAAGCAGGACCTGAAACAAGCCTAGAGGTGAAACCGTGGCCCTAGCCTGGAGAAAAAGCTGTCCTACGATTTATCCCAGTGAGCCTGAGCAACATCCAGCTGCAGGCAGCAATCCATGTCTCCTACCCAGCCAGAAGGCCATGGTCACATGCAGGCCGAAAGGGAACCGCACGTCTCCCAGGCTGCAGCCCCGTCCAGCAGCGCTCGGCTACGCTGGCCGATTCCACCCCGCATCTTGCAGGGTTCATAGCAACAGTATTAGAAAAAGGAGCCTTGTTAAGAGATTGGCACGTGTGGCAGTACAACACCCAGAACCACCTGCCACGCCAGGGGAAAGCAAAAGGAAGCAGCCCACCTCCATGAGCAGGAGGGTTTGTTAACTTCCAAACCTAAGGAGCCAACGGTGCTTAAGCGGCCATAATTATTTCAGCTATTAGCTGCTAAGAATAGAGCCAGTGGGGGTGGTCTGCACAGCTGAGGTGCCCTGACAGCACAGTTGGAGGTAGCAGGGATTGTGGTGGAAGCATGGAAATAGCCGTTCTCTGTGCTCGGTGCTTTGCAGCATTGTGAGTCACTGAAATAAATAAGGGGGAAAGATATAGTCCCTACACACAAGGCGGCTTACAGCACTGGAGCGTGCTTGGTGCTGAGGCTCGAGGGCCAGCAAGGTAATCAACAGGTTGCACATAGCTATAACATATAGCCATCTCTTATGTTTCAGGGTGTGACATGCTTATAGCCTTTTCATGGGCACGGCAAATTTTGGCATCTTGAATATTAGATGACACAATAAAGCTGACCCTTCAAGTACAAAAACCCTTCTAGGCTCAGTTTTAGGAAGTGTGGCATATGCAACAAACCCAAGTGAAGTCATCAGCTCATCATCAGATAACGGCTAACCTGGTCTAGGCAAGCTTTAAGCCAGTCTATCCTTGTGTATTCCTATAGGAGTCGGGATGCCCGTCTTACTGGGGAGATGGAAGAAATAATTAAAAAACAATTATTTAATAAACTCATACTTTATAGAGAAGGAAAAATGCTGGCCTCCTTGATGCCACTGCAGACACAGCAGGTCATGCTGGACAGATTTAAGCAGCATCTCAACTGGGGCACGGACAGGGCACCAGACGGCTTCCTGATACACTAAAAATAGATTAATTCCAATTACAGCTACATTTCTGCTTTTTCAGGGTTTCCGGTTTCACATGCTTAGACAAAAGCCTATGAATGGATAGGGTGGGATTATCACCCATTGTGGTAGAAGAAAGGCAGGGTTTCTGCAGACAGCTTTATTGCATAATTCCAAAAAAAATGCAGTCCTTTGGCTGAGCTAATAAAATGATGATACATGGTTCCCTTGTGTTACGCATTTCTAGCACCAAAAGGCGTCCTGATGCAATTAAAACTCATCCTTTCCCAGCATTAGTATGAAAGAAGGGACAAAGTAAACTCCACTGGAAAGCAAGGATTCAGACAACAACTGTCTTTTGTTGGTTAGTCCTTAGAAAATCACCATCTTCCTATAGGCTTTTTGAACCACCCTAAAAACTTTAGAATTCTGTAGTGGAGTCCTAATTCTCTACCACAGCACAGTTCAGAAAGTCTACAGAAAGATTATTTCCTCAATTCAGTTGTATAGGACTTGAATGTAGCTTCTTGTAAATCCCTTTTCATTCTCATTGATTTCTAGAGAACATTTGTGAAACACTCCAATTTATCATTTAATGCAGGACTTTTTATGTTATAAAAATATACAAAAATATGCATATTTAAACTCAAGCCTTTCAAAGCCGACTGCTTCATTTATCTTGTGAAACTTTGTAAGCTTGTGTAAATATTCTCCCCTCCCCCTCGCCCCCCCTTGAACTATGTCTATCAAGTAACACAGTTTAAATTTTTAGCTGGTTGATGCATTAGTTCATACCCCCCAAATTATCAGACTATCAGTACATTCATTTTTTTTTTTTTTACCTGTCCCGAGGTAAGGCCTACCAAGGGTTTAGGCCTAGAATAGGCTTGACACAAACCGGCTATAGAAACACAGCTCAGTAACTCAATGGCACCAGCAAATAACTTGTGGACTCTTGAGACCAAGAAATCTTTCTTGCTTTAGACAGTCCTCTACCACTACCTTAGATTTGTTTTACTGAGGTGCAAATGCCCTATGGCTGCTTTCAACTGACACCTATGTCTAAGCATTGCTCATCCCTGCACAGATATATATATATAAAAAAAAAAAGTATCTGAAAATATTTGAGAAATAGTCACCGAAGAAGGAGACATCTCAAATGTTGCAGCAGGGCCAACAAGCCTGGCAGTTTGAACTCCTTTGTGGTAGACGTTGTAGAGGACAAAGTAAGAGGTATTCCCTGACCCAAACAGCTTAGAGGTAACTTATACATTTACGTTCCTACACACTGGAGCCAGTCAAAGGAAAGGAACCATATTTTTGCAAAACCAATTTCTGTTGTATTCTTGCTGAAAAAAATCCAAATCTGGCAAAGATTTCAAGCTCCTCCAGTATCAACACAATGATACCTCACAGTGGCGGTGTCTACACGAGATGCTTTACTGCGCGGTAGACTAATCAACTTTGCAGTAAAGCATCACTGTCTACACGTACAGGCGCTTATTGCACAGTAAATTAGTCTACTGCACAGTAAAGCCAAATAGCATTAACTGCATGTGTAGACGCGCCTAGTGATACCAACACTGTGGACCTCTTCATTGTCACTGATCCCTGCTCATTCCACAGTTCACAACAGACGCGGTGCTGCCATGTGTTCTCTGTCCCTTGTATCCACCTGGTCTCTCAGCTCATGTTAAAACTTTGATGGTAAATTGTTTTACACGAGGACGCT
>NW_005842494.1:1016904-1047607 GCF_000455745.1 Alligator sinensis | reverse complement strand
TCTTCCGATGATGTGGTTGCTCAGGGCTTCACACAATGCACCTCAAATCTAGACTGGAGCCTCTTGGGCTCCTATAAAGTCATTATACCTACTGATTTGAAAGGATTTTCTTATTAAGGGAGATGCCTCTTCCATTCAGATGCTTTGAAATATCCCCCCAAAATCTTTTTTTTTCTCTCTGAACCAAATTAATTCTTCCTCCAGCCTTTTTAAAACAAAAGCAGGTCGCTAAAATGCAGCTCCTGGAATTCAGCAGGTGGTAAACCCAAGATTGAAAACATTGTACTTGGATGGCATCTTTCACCTAAGGATCTCAACACAGATGTCCAAGCAGATGTCATATCTCACAAGGGGCACGCTGAGCCCCTAAGCTAAGACTCAGAATTTTATTTTTCATTAAAAAACAAGGGTTTTTTTGCAGGATCTGGCCGTTTTTCTAGATCAGAAATGCACTTAAATTTGGGTTGATCTTTTTTTGCTTTCAGGAATTCAACAGCAAATTTTAAGCAAAATATTTGCCTTGTCTATATTTTGCCAGTGTTGATGGGTTGTTTAGTCACGTGGCATTTTTTTCCCATTCCTTTTCCAAAAGGAAAACTTCTGGTTTGAAGAATTTCCCTAGGAAATTCAGAAAACCACCTGCACCACCCCAAACACACACCACACGCTGCAAACAAAACCGCTTGGGGAATTGCCAGTATTCCTGCCAAATGTTTTTCTGTTTTTGAAAACCTGCTTTTTATCAAACTGTCCATGACTCAGCATCTCTCTGTCCCTTTTCTGGGAACAGAGAGCTACAGACCAGATTTTGTCCTGCTGGAAAGCTAGCATCCAGGCCCTGGATAGATTGGGCCAGCAGCCTCCAAACCGGTATCCAAAGTGTCTTGTCTGCTAATGGAAAAAAAAGCAGTGCAAGAGGGGGACACTGCCCCATTTAGGAGGATCATTTTTGCACAGCGTAACAACAGCTGCAAGTAGCAAAGGAGTTTCTTTGCATTTAAGAATATACAACAATCGCTCCATAATTTTTTGTTAAATATGGCCAGCAGGGCAATGGTAGGAGCATTATTTCATTTGTCCCGTGATGTCTATGAACACAAGCCATTGCAACTTGCTGGTGATGATTTTCTTTCTGATTTTTCCCAAGAACAGGTAGCTGCAAGAGAGTCTCTCAAACACAGGCATCTCAAGAACTGGGCAAGCTATTGTGCTTTTTGTACAGGTTTACTAGATGCACATCTCCAAAGGAGTCACTATTAGTAATTGCCGTTGTCATTCGCTGCTGGCTTCTAAGAGCCCAGAGGACCAGGCTCTATGTCAAACTCAGCGGGGCTAATACTTCTCCAGGCTTCGTGCTCGCTGCAGACTTCAGTTTGCACACGTGCAGGCCTTGGTGCCCTGATGTTGCACAACTATGTAAGTGCGTGGAGACCATGCTCTTAAAAAACAGGCACGTGTTTAATTTGGAGCCTCCCTCCTTAATAGTCAGAGCCTGAAAGCTTGGAGGAAAAAACCCCAAAAACAAAACGTGAAAGGCTGCATAAGGAATTAAGATTTTGGGCACATCAATAAGTAACAGCAGATCAGAGGCAGGATCTTTCTGCTGTTACCCCTTCGGCAGGTTCATTTATGCTGACCCCAATTCCACTCTTCAGGATGTGGCGTGCAATGATTCCTATTGAGCGAGTTTTAAGGAAGTTAACCTACAAACCAAGGGCTGGGTGGGGACCCAGGGATTTATGGTGGCAACCGCTCCGGTTATTGTTGCCTCAGGTGTGCGTAAAATGACGCAAGACACAGCGCTTCATGCGACACTGGCCTGAGCTAACCTGAAGCCCTAGTTTCGATATGTAACCATGGTAACTTGAATTATCATATGGAGGTGCACATTTAACCCCGTCATCATGGCACCCGGTCCGTCACCTCTGTACCCGGAATCCCGCTGCCGAGCAGTCTCCAACATGCCCACCTGAGTGACACGCGGCTGCAAAGCGACGGTCGCGACTGTGGCATTGTCATTGCTCCTCTAAATTAAGGAAAGGCGGAGTGGGAGGTGGGGGGGAGGAAGAGGAAGAAATAAGAATGCCATAGCAGTTCATACACAATGCTGGCTCTCAGCAATATGATTAGTTACTTGGCAACCAGAGAAAGGTGTGTCAGAGTAGACGGGACACAAATACAGGCATGCCGGCGTCAGCAACAGTTACAAAATGGATGAGGAGAAGGTCACAATTCCTGCGGCTCATCCAGTGGAGCAGTTTCGGGGAAAAAACAGGCCAGGGGTTTCACTGCAAAGCAGGGTCCTTCCAGGCTCCCGCGCAGCATTGCTGAACGGTCGGTGCATGAGACTGCATCATATCCAGCAATTCATGCAAAAATATTGCATCTGGTAAGTCAGGACACGGTGTGTGTCTTGACCCCCAACCTAGATGGAGGCTTCCTTGAATGTAGAGGAAAGAGGATCAGATACCAAGCTGATGAGCACGGTGCAAATGCCTTGATTGATTACATTGGTTTGATGGAATTCATGATCGGCAGAGATTGCACAGGCACAGCCAGATCAATGAGCCTATCCGCTCTGATTGTATAACCAGCCAAAACCCTTAGAAAATGCAAAAGAGTAAGGAAACACTAACCGCTGTAAAGAGAGGTGGAGATTTTTTTTGCTTAAATTATTTAAGATATTACTAATTATAAAAAAATATATTCTATGAAGGATCTTTAAGCCCACAGTGTCCCCCACTAAAACCAGGATTATAATTTTCACATAAAAACCCACCGCGCCCCACACGAAAACCGGGATTATAATTTTTACATTGTGATGAACTAAGATTTCAACTGCATTTCATTATAAAAGTACACATCAACTTGAAAAAAGTACAAGGAAAAGATAGGTATTGGGTGGATAGGCATGCAAAGGTTGGTATGAACAAACTACCAAGCGTATCAACACAGAGCAGAGCCAGGGTTGTGAGGCAATGGAAGACCAGGGCTGACGTGGATTTTTAATGGCTGGTAGGCAGCTCATGGAAGCAAAATGTGTGAAAATGGTGCCTTTGAAGAGGCCACCCCGTGTCACTGCCAGCACCTGCGGGCTGCCAAGAGGGCAAAGTCCTTCTGGAGTCGCAATGAAAACCAGGGGTGCTAAAGCCAGCGCTCAGCCATGGGAGAGCAAAGTCTTCTGCTTGCAAAATGTGGAAGAATAAATGGGATAACATCCCAGAGGGACTGAACGCAGCTCACAGCTGTGAAGCCAGGCACGCAGATCCCACCGCAGGAGCAACTATAATAAATTCCTTGCTCTATGCCAGCAATGTGACTGCCTAGCTGTGTTGTTAGTTTTCCTTGCCATTACTGGGAACAATGTTGCTTCTAGCCTTTGCAGTGATGAAAGGGTTCAAATGCAAATATCACTGCTGGGGCAGGCATCGCATTGTTACCGAATACCGAGTTGAAAAGCCCAGAGTGACAGGGATTGGTCCCAAAGCCTCCGGGGGCCTTAACCGTTGCCTTTCAGAAAATTAGTCACTGACCTAACGCTTCTAATCGCAGCGTGACCCAGACGACTCCTGGAACAGGTTTCATCCGGGCCACAGCAAAACCTTTCATTCACGAGCAAACCTCGCGCCTTTCTGAGACTAATTCTGCTGTAACCTGTGACCTTCTCTGTGGGATGTTGAGAGAGAGAGGGGGCGTGCGGTTTCCCTAAAGTCATGCAGCGAGCTGGCAGCAGGCTCCGAAACAAAAACCACACGTTCTGACTTTGAGTTTCCAACTTGGCCAACCCTTTGATTTCATTATGTTCCCCGTCGGGGCACAAGGAACCCCTTCTGCAATCCCCTTCCCCTTTTTCAACAGACTGTTGAAACCCAGGTGAGAGATTCAGCAATATAAAGCAGTAGATGCCCTTGCTTGAGTATAGCTATCTATCAGGGACCAGTTGAAGGGCCGATGCAGGGTGACTGGCTGCATTCGTTGGGCCTCCCAAGGATGCAGCATAACTATTTACCTACTGAGCTCCATCCTGCTGCCCTTGCGGTTATCCTTGCTCTTTACCCTTCGGATTCACGGACTTTGCAGCATGCCACGGGACTGTAGATCCTGCCAGAAAACAAGCAAAATAACAAGAAAGAAGGAGCTGTAAAAAGGCAGAGCTGTAGAAACTCTCCCATCTAAACTGACAACATCACTCTACCATCCCATATAGCGTACGCCCTGACAAGGTGCAACAGCCATCCATCTCAGTGATCCTCATGCACTGCTCTGATGCCAGTTTCTAACAGAGTTGAACACCTTTGATACCAGGACCTCTAGTAGTGACTTTAGTTTTACTGAAAAATGTGGGTTTTCTTGCATTCTGGATGGCTCAAATTGTGGTGTCTACATCTAGACACCTTTAAAGAGATGCAATTTTCATAGATTTCAGAGACGTTAGGGCTGGAAGGGACCTCGTGAGATCATCGGGTCCAGCCCCTTGCGCAAAGGGCAGGAAGTCAGCTGGGGTCATATGACCCCAGCAAGATAAGCATCCAGGAGCTGCCCACGGACCATTTAAAATAGCTCAAACTGAGGAACGAAGAATGTAAGTTGCCAGTATAACCACCCCCTTCTAGCAGCCTTGGCTGAAGGCCTTTGCTTGGTGAAATGCTCAGCTGAGCAACTGAAGAGAGTCAAATGTGAAAATGTCCCCAGAATCTCAACCCGCTGCCAAAGCGGTGCTGATGATGCCACGAGAGAGCAGAAGCGAGTAAGATGACTTGCTGTCGCCGCTCAGTGTAAAGGGTCAGCAGAAACCCAGGACAGAAGACGTGACTGAGACGTGTGAAAATGAAATCAGTAAGCATCGGCAGAAATCAGTAAGCATCGGTCTCTCATTTCAGACTCTGCCTGGTTTTAGGAGATACCTGACAAGAAAGGCAGCTCTGTAGCACAGGCTGCTAGTGAGTGCTGGAGATAAAAAAAAAAATGACTTGCCATCTTACCATGAGCCAGCAGATTCAAAAGTGTGGGAAACCAGGATGCTAAGAGACAGGTTGGCTGAAGGTAGATATGAATGACCTGAAGTAAAAAAAAAACCCTCTGTGCGTAATCCGTTACATTATTACCCAATATAAGGAGGAAATAAAGGGGCGGTAAGCGCGGATATCTCCAAATTCCCACTGAGCAAACATCACTGCATTATCTACTAAGCAGCAGATGACAGCTTTGCTGCAGAAGGAAATGGCTACTAAAGGTTAACCCAATTTATGCCTTATACCAAGATCTTTTAACTTGATGTGCCCAGAAGAATTTGATTTCAGCAACCACAGACAGGACACTTGGGGTCTTGCAGAAACACAAACAGTGAGTGAGACAGCAAAATGTCAAACTGACCTGCCCATCTCCTAAGTCTAGGACGTTAACAGAGGTAGGTCGGCTCTCTCCATTGCACCAGACGTGTCTGACCTGCCTGAATCTTTGTGTTATTTCCCTGTAGCACTAATGCTAGAAAATCCAAACTCTTTGGCATCTGCTGCTGCTCTGCAGCAGTGATACATAATAAGTAGATGCATTTGTTAGGGGCAGTTGCCAGAACCTGCCCCACCCCCACCGCCAGACTGAATGGAGAACTTAAAAATGGAAGATCAGAACTGAAGGGGAAGTTACCCAAAAACAGGGTTGGCCCCAACCTGGAAATGTCCTTTCTCTACCTTCTTTTACCACCTCTGGCAGGTTCATTGTGGTGCTGGCTGCGGCTCAGCTCACAGGGGAAAGACTATTACTCTGATATTTCAATGCACATAGGCCAAAATGTCGCAACTGGAGCCCAACATATATCTAACTAAAACTTTCAGAGAAGCAGAGCCGTTGTAGCTCCCGTGGAGAGCAGCAGGCGCAGACATGCCTAGCACCAGACCTAGAAAACTCTGCCAAAGAAAAACGCTAACCAAGACACGGCATTCAGATAAACCTCCAAACGTCCCTCTCCTCTCACGCCTCCAATGGGCACCGCATGCAAACATGCCAGGTGGCTCTTACCTGCACTGGGCTTGTCCAACGGTGCCAACCGTGGATAGAACGAATACTCCCACGTACGTGGACTGGAGGTGTTGCTGCAAGACAGAGAGGATCCCACGAGACCAAAGCCTCTGTGGAAGATGCCGCGCACCCCAACAGCACATAGAGACTAGAGACAATTTATCATCAGCGTTCTTGTTCCCTAGTCCCAGGAAAGGGATTGTGCTAGAGTAGTAAGAAAGTCAAGATACTAAGAGTGGGATTTTCAAAATCCCTCACCATTGGCCTAGTTTTCGAAAATAACCAGCCTAAAACGACTAATATGATTGTCTGTAGTCTGGATTTAAATATACGGTATTTCATCCACTTCTCTGGGGCTTGTATGTATTACAGATTCTACAGAGCACGGCCCAGGATGTTATCCACGTTTGCAACGTGCCGTGCGGCTGCACAGCGCTGCATAAACACAGGGGGAAGAAATTTTGTGTCTACTGACCAAGCAAACCTGCTCATTTCATAACTGGAAACAGCTGACACGGGCAACTCGTTAGGCATGCACATTCATATTTAAGGTGCACAAACCCCCACGTTGCTTATCCTTTACAGCTGAGGAATTACGGAAGCACCTTGTTAAGTGGTACACAGGAGAAAGACTCCTACAGTACATGAATTAAAACCAGATAAGAAAGGTCAGGCTTGCAAAAACCCCTCCCCAATGAGTCACACTTTGAAGACAAACTTATCTCCTTCACAGCACTAACCTAATAACCTTTAGAGCACAAGGAACAAAGTTTCCTTCTGGAAGCTGCTGCGTGCAATAAAGCACTTGCTCAGAACTCTGCAGAATCAGTTAGATCCATTTACCAGGGAACATGAGACAGGGAAACGTCTTACATTCAGGAGATTGATCTGTAAACCCAGGGCCAACAGTGTGCAAAGTGGCTTCCTCCAAAATCACAAGGAAATACACACTGGAGTCTTAGTCATTCCCTGGTAGTTAGTGACACAAATGGAAACAAATAAGGCCAAAGAAACTGCCAACACATTGGTGCCTTGGAGCTCTGGAGCACCGTGGAGGGAGAGGAGAAATGAGAGAAGTTGTGGAGACCACACAAAAAAACCTGGAGGCTTGTTTGGGAACTGAAACTGCCACCTTCTAATAAACGTATGAAAAAGTACTTGATTTTCCATCTCCATGGTAACCTCCTCCCTCAAAGTGCTTTTAACACAATTTGTTTTCTGTTCCTCTAGCTACTTTCCCGGCCTTGGAACAGAGCAGCCCTGGCTGAAGTGCCCGTAGGAGACTGGCTGGGCAGCAGGTCCCTTTGCAGCAGCACACGACACGTGGGACTTGGTTCCCCTTAGCGGGATGCGTGGGTCGGCCTTGCTAAACTGCGCACATGTTGGCGGTGGTTGGAAGGTGCCACAAAGCGAGCCCAAAGCTCATCCAGAGGATGATGAAAGGGGACTGGCATGGCTGCATGCCCTCCCACCTGCCCGATTCCTCCTGCAAAACTGCTTGCATGCGACGCATCCAAACCTTCCCATGTCAAAGCGCCTCTTAGGAACATTTCTGACCAACTCCCTGATCCCTCTCCATGCAGGCCCCAAAGCCTGGACCACTCAAGGCACCTCAGTTGCTTTTTGCTGCAACTTGCACATCATCCAGGACTATACTGTGTTTCTTATAGCGTGGTGCAGGACCCTGCCAAAGGGTATTTCAGCTGCACCTTTTTATTACTCCCTTCCCAGTCAGCGGCACTTCATGGCGGGGGCGAGAAGAGTGGGGGCTGGTTTTGAACTCTTCGTACCAGGCAGGGTAGGGGAACATCACGGGCAGTCCTAGCCCCACGGTGTGTCAGCACAGGGCCCTGTGGCGACGTTATGTTCAACCGGCACCTCCCATGCAGATGCATCCCAGACGTTTTCAGGAGTCTTACAAGACGTGAACCGCAATCTGGAGTCACTCCGCTCCCCACAGTCAACTGCCACCGCCTCTGGGATGAAACACGGCAGTCGCACAACTCAGCAGCTTAGTTTCTTTTGGGGTCCCCACCCTGCACATTATTTGCTGTCTGGGGAAAGGGAAGGGGACCGGGGCATAATTATCAGGGATCTGAGGACTCCAGACTGACCTCTCCTGCAAAAAGAAAAAGATGGATAGAGGCTGAGGTATGCAATGACTGCCCTAGACAGACATAGGCCTGCGGGCATGGGTGCCTGAGAATTAAAATGCATCGTTATTAGAAACCATGAGCCTAAGGATAACGCAGCTGAGGAAGACAAGTGCAGAACGGGGCATGCCGTGCTCACTGAACGAGTGACGAAGTGCAGGTCACGTGGATTCGGCCTGGCATACAACTGGCCGCCCCGCGGCTGCCGCCGCTTGATTTTGCTACGCTGACCGTCCTTTCTGTCCACCAAGACGCTGGTGTGGCATGTGAGCCTCGGGATCGCTGCGAGGCCAGGTGAAGAAGAGGGTCATACGATGCGAACAAGGCACACCTGACACCTTTCCGGGCGCACGGCTAGGGATGAAAATAGCAAAGGGGACTGACCTAGATGGTATCACAGACCTGAGAAGTCATTAGGAGACTGCTTGCAGAAGCTAGAGCTGCACAACGACAACAGGCGTCTATCACTGCTGGAGAAGCGCACCCTCTCAGCCTTCGACTCCGGCATGTGCACAGAGGCAGCTGGGAGAAGGTGGCCAGGACTAGCTAAATAGCAGGCAGGGGCTCAATCCAATGACCACAGCTGGAGAAACTGAGGGCTGGAAGCGCTCGTTTCTATTCCTGCCCTTTTTCCTGACCGTGTCACTTTATGCAAGTGGGGTAAGACTTGCCTTCCAAAGCACATTGAGGCCCTTGGATGGGAAAGGCCAGGTTCCCACGGTTTATTGCGACGGAGCCAAGGCCTGCCGGCGAGAACACCCTGTACTTGCTGTCAGGTTCTCAGCGCTCCATCACTTTTCAGCCAGCCCCAGAAGAGAAGCCTGTTCCATTTCTATTAAGCAATGCAGGATTGGCCCCAATCAACATTCCCAGGGGCCTTGATTTGCAACAATACCTAGATGTTGCAGATGGCTGTCACGTGCAGGACTTAGGATCATATAAAAAGGAGGGTTGGAAGGAACCTCAGGAGGTCATCTAGTCCTGCCCTAAGCAGCACCAGCCCCAACTAGATCATCCCAGCCAAGGCTTTGTCTAGCCAGGTCTTAAAACCTCCAAGGATGGAGACTGCACACCTTCTCTGGGTAACCTGTCCCAGTGTTTTACGACCCTCCTAGTGAGAAAGTTTCTTCTAATATCTAACCTCAACTTCCCTTGCTGCAACTGGAGCCCATTGCTCCTTGTTCTGTCATCTGCCACCGCTGAGAAGAGTCCAGCTCCATCCTCTTTGCAACCCCACTACAGGGAGTTGAAAGTTGCTATTAAATCCCCTCTCTGCAGACTTCGCTGCTGTTTGCATCAAACGCCACCATCTTACCACGCTCTCCCCCCTTCAGTGGTTAGTACCGAAGGGATGAACCACCCCTACCTCAGCAAGGCTAGACTGGAGCTCTCCTAGAAGAGCACGCCAGCACGATGGAACAGCGATAGAAAAGGGAAACGTCTTAATTCCAAAGAGATTAGACCCCACGCAACAGCCTGGAGGAGATATTTTGTAAATGAGCATCATGTGTCAACAAATCTATCGACGCAAAAGAACCTTAAGCTTCTTAAAGATTAAAGTTCCTAAATTAAACATCCACTGGGATAATATGATTGTGTCACTGCCACAATACACGGCAGCGTGCAGTGTTGCACCGAGAAGCGGTGAACCGCACGCAAGTTCCAGAAAGAAACACGACCAGCAACCGTTTGCAGGAGGAGAGGGACTTTCCTAGTTTTTAGGCCAGCGGTTAGAGCACCTGCCAAACGGTCTACACCCCAGGTTTTAGGCCCTCCAGACCCAGAAGCTCTTTGAACCTATGTCTCTCCCTTCCTGGCAAAGTGCCCTGACTGCTAGGCCATGGGTTAACGAGGCTATGCCAAGAGTATCTTCCTCTCTTCTGCCAAAGCTGGGCAGCCTGGAGGGGAAGATTTGTGGAGCCAGAAGGAGAAAGCTAGAGGGTGGGTGACTCAGTAGGATGGGAGCCACCCTTGGCTCTAATCCCTGCTCTTGTTGCCCAATGATGTTTCTCTCTCTTGCACTGAAGGGTCAACAGATGCAACGGATGGATCGCAGTGGGTTGGCTTCTGCTCTGCCAGGGCATGACCACACTGTTCTCCTCCATTTTTTTGCAGCTTATAAAGAGTTACACGTCCTCCTAAGAGGAAGCAGGATCTGAAATCCATGCATGTGGCTAGGCTAACCACCTAAGCGCAACTCACCTGCTTAAACACGAGTCTGGTCTGAGCCCCCATCTCCTGCACGAGGAAGCTGCGGGCTAGACAGCCTGCTGCTATATGATCCTTCCAGTCTCTAATTATCCCCCCACAACCCCCGAATCCCCAGTAACACACATGCCCGCTGTTACCAGCTGGGTTTGCAGCCTCATCGTCTCATGCAGGGATCCGGCTGGCTCTCACAAGCTAGGCTGAGTCAGTATGTGGAAAGGAGAGCTGTCAGAAACACCTGTGTGCAGCACACAGTGATGGCTGAATACAGCCATTTGCCTTCTCCAAATGCACTGAGCCAGTGCCCTATGGCAAGTCTAAGAAACTGGAAGTTTGGGGAGTTGTTCCCCCTCTAAATGAGCCCTACAGCCAAGGTCCAACTCCCTTCTGCTTATTAACAAGTTCTCATGGGATAGGTGCTCGCTAGGTTTGCAAGAGCGATGCAATAATACTATTTTCCTAGCCAATGCCTCCCTTAATAACCCAGCTACTAGTACATCAATGTAAATTCTCCTTTCAGTCTCACCCTCGCTTCCTGTTTTACAGCCTTACTGCACATTATTGTGGAGAACTTTTCAAAGGCACACAAGGTAACGCAGGTGTCAGTCTCTCACCGAAGCACTTGTGTGCTGTCCACAGTCTCTGCCTGTAAGACTAGGCCTTCTCGCACTGATTGTGAAGCTCCTTAGCTTAGAGACAGCATCCTCTCCCATGCAAGTTGATGGTGCATAACCAATAATGATTTTGCAGGCAAAAGTAACTCAATACATTCTTTTGTAAAGAATTTGAATCCTTTTTTTAAAACTGGAGAGTGAACCTGATAATGAGAACAGGACGTCCGCGGGACCTGCATACAGGATTAAATACGGCATGGCGCAATATCGGAAAGAGAGGACATTAGCAAGCAAAAGCAGCTGTGGGATTTGACTAAAATATTAGTACAGGAGTAAACACAAAGGTACAAAAGAAACACAGTCATGTCATAGACCCTTTTTTCCAGTTCCTCTTGGTCCAGAGGCTGGTTTGTTTGTCTGTTTTTTTAAACTCTTTTCAGAAAATTTTTTTCCCCCACTCTTATTTATTTTTTAGAAAAAAATCAAGGGCACAAAATAAGCTCATCCAAATTCAATATTGAACCAAACAGCAGTTAACCAGCAAATGCTGCATGGGAAGTCCTAGGCCCCATCTAGCTGTGTTGTTTATCCGGGCTTAAGCTGCTGCAAGGGGAAAGAAAGCGTGTTTCTTGGACACGTTTTTCTCCCAACAGTCTCACAATAAAAGGGCTCTAAAACCAGAGCCTGCGTCCTGGATGTTGGGGCAGGACCACCGCGTGCAAGAGGATCAATCCTCGGAAAAGACCTTTTGTGAAGCGGTTGGTCCTATGCGGTGGTTCTCACTCTCCCACATATGACGGCCCAGTGTTAAAACAGAAACAGGCGTCGGGATACCTCCCCACCCCTTGTTCTTATCTAGCGTTAAAGAAAGAAGCCTTGCTTTTCGTGCAGGGTGTAGGGCTGGTCTCCATTGGAGGCATATTCAGGCTGGGTCCAAATTTGCAAAGACCTCTGGCATGTGTATTAAGGAAAGCATTTCAGTGCGTGCCAGTCTTGCTGGGTGGGGGACTACTACTGTTCACCTATCCACCTTCCCACCCTCTGCATTTTGTGACTAAGATAGGGGTTTCATTACGGCGCGTTTGCCCGGCAGCCAGCACAGCGCAGCTCTGACTGCGTCCTCCGCACCCCACTGCAATACAGGTCAGAAACCAAATAATATTCAGCACGACAGGGACGTCCGATAGATTCCCGTGCAGTGGCCTCAGCGCTCCCTGTGCCACCACGCTCTTGCTCTGCACTTAGAGGAAGCGAAAACAGCCCCGAGCGCCGGCGGTGAGCAGCAAACAGAGAAGCAGGGCAGACCACGGGATCACTTCGTCGGCCTCTTTATTTACATCTTTCACTCTTCGCACCCTCGCTCTTTTTCCTCCTGTGCACGGTCTGGGTGCTGGGCCTCAGGCCTGCAGCAAAAGGACGTGCATGGAGCGGGAAGAGGCTGGATAGGCCGGGAGGATGCCTTTGGGCAAAGGGGGCATCGCAAGCCTTTGGACTTCAGATAAAAGGGGCATCACAGGACCAAACCTGGGCTGCCAAGGCAAGGCTGGAGAATTGGGATGTGCTCCTTGGGACAGTGCGTGACAAGGCCCCCACGAGATCTCCCCAGCATCTAGGAAACTCCTCGGCACCCCCTGACCCTGAGACAATTTGGGGGAGGCTAGCCGGGAGCGGGGGAGGAGGGAAGCTAGGGAATGAGTCACTGTTTCTTCTGGTTGCTTTTTTGTGTGTGCATGTGTGTTTTCGGTGTTTTTTTTCACCTCTCACTGAATCACTGAGCGAACTTTCCGCAGCCAGAAATACCAGCCAGCCCATCCGGAAGCAAACAGCAGCATCTGCTAAGGCGGAGGGGCTGGGCCGGGCTGGGCCTGTCTGGGCTGGAGAGCCAGGCCACCTGACTCGGCTCTGCTCTGCTCCGCGGCTCGGCTTCCCGGGGAGGAGGCCCTTGCTCCTCTGAGCCCGAGTCACGATTTGCATCATGGTTTCACCGCTGCGGTTGTCTTGGCAACCATGACAGCGGACGCACGCATGCACGCACACACACACACACACACACTCATGCACACATGCACACCCCCCAGCAAAGAGCACAGAACAGAACGTTTCCCTCTCGCTATCTGATGTGGGGTTTGTTTTTTTTTTTCCTTTTTTCCAAACCAGGAGGCCTCAGGCTGTTCCAGCTCTTTCGGAGCGGCGACGCTGTTCATCCGTTTGAACTGGGTCACCCCGGCGTGCGAGACGAAATGACCCCTGGCTAGAAACAAAGCCCGTTCCCTGTCGCTGCGGCACCCGTCCCGCTGCTGATTTGCGTCTCGTTCCAGCCACTCGGGTGGTCTCGATTCATCCCAGCTCCCAGACACACCCCAGCATTTGGACCGCTGTCCCAGCATCTTCCATGCACCCCCCGCCCCCCAGAGAAAAGCACAGCGACACCTAACTGCTAACATCTCACGGCTTGCCCTTGGCTCAGAGATTTAGCTCAGTAACGTTATCCCCTCTCGCCTGTCAGCTAAGGATTGCAGAGCGCTGCACAGACCCTGCGCCCCAAGGCACCCCGGTGAAGAAAGGATGAGAAACTGGCCCTACCTACACGTGGTGCAGAGGCCCTGAGGGTGCTAAATGTGGCACTGGGATATTTTTTACTTGCCTGAGTCTCGACCCCGTGTAAGCCGTGCTGGTGCTGGGTTGTCTCCTTCAGGACCGCAGTGCCAAGCTCTGCTACATCACCTACTCTCAGCCCTTTAGCACAAAAGCCTTTCTTCCCCCTGACAGCTTTTCCAAGGGAAATCTTAGCCGCGCTACTAGCATCGCGTGGTGCTTGCTCCTGCCTCTCTCAACACGTCGACACGTGAAGGCGAGGGACAGGGAGGGCGTGATGAAATCTGCAGCAAGCATCTTCCGACCTAGGCACCGCGCTTCCTTCCTCCCACCGCTCCCTCGGTGTGTTTGTTTCGGGAATGAAACAGGGCTGCGGAGGCTCCCGGCCCTGCCATTGGCTCAGCCAGAAACACCTCTGCAAGCCCATTTGCTGAGCAAAGAAAAGGAAGCGGGGGAGAAGAGCAGAAGGGGGAAAAAAAGAAAAAGATACCATGGCTAAAGGGTCCTAGATTCAAACCAGGAACTGAACTTCCCCCTGGCATCCGCAGAGATGCAAAATAAAACTATAACAGCCAAACACACCCCGGGAGGGTATTGGGCACAGGCCTGTGTTCCCGACAGGCTGGCGCGTTCCTGGATTAAGAAACTCCTGCCTTCATTGCAGCCAACACAGCGAGGGCGTATGGCCCACTTTGCAGGGGCAAGCATCTTGAAACTGGTGTGAGCTTAAAGAGAAGATGCAATATAACGTCAGCAAAAAGGGAGATGCGTCACGCTAAAAGCTGCTCTGGACCAGGGATTTAATGAAACAGCAACACTTACACCTTTTCATCCGTAGATCTCAAAGGAGACTTCCCCAAGGGAGCTAATGGCCCTTATATCCCCCTCGTCATAAGGGGAAGCCAAGATCTAACGTTGTGAATTATTATTTTATTTTAAATCTTGTTCAAGGTCCAAATTTGACTGGGCAAAGCCCACGAGACAAGTTCCAAAATTTGACTGAGCGGAGCTCAGTTGTGAAGTCTGTGTGGCTCTACCACCGGGCAAGTATCCTCCCTCCCAGGCCCATCGGGCTGGGGCTTTGGATACTCCCCCAAATCCAGGGAGGCATCCTATGTGCAAGCCCCAGGCCCGGAGGCCTTGGGGTTCAGATGTCACTTGATCTTAGCCAAAAAAGGGGCCAAGAAGTGATGTGCTGCAGTCGGGAGGAGGGAATGCAGCGTGTGTGAGCCCGCTCATGCTAGTTTTAGTCTCACGAGGTGGGGTACCAGCACCAGCAAAATCATGGTAGTGTGGATTTCTGTTTTGGCTAGCTGCCCGAATCAATGCCATGGTCCCAGGCCAGCTTGCACAGCCCGCGCTGGGCCTCTATGGCGTCCCTGCTGTAGGGCCCTCGTTCTCTCCTATGGACTGAAGGCTTACATCGCTGCAAATGCAGTGCAGGTTTTCCACAAAGCAAACTACACGGCGCAGCACAGGCGTGGTATGAAGCAGCGTGCATTCTGGGAGATGCACTCATCCCCGAAACATCGGGCTCCCAGACTACAACTCCCAGAGGCACGTGGGCCATTGTGGGAAAACGCAGGTGCATACTGAAACGTTTGGGGCCAGGCCAACAAACCGCACCGCACTGCACCGCTCCGCTGAGAGGGGCGAGGTAGCACATCTTCCTCAAGCAGCAAACTGCACTTCTGGGCCTTTCCAAACCCAACCAGTCCGAATTTCTATCCTGCAAGCTGGGATGACAACAAACACCGACCGGCTCAAGTTTCCCCGGGGGCACGTGACGAATTCTGCTCTGCTCCCATGCTGCGGTGTCTGTCTGACGGGTAAAGGGTTACGCACTGAATTCATGGTTGCATCAAGCGTGCCGCATCAGGAGCATTTTGTCCTGGGTCTGTCCCATGGACCTGAGTGTGGATAAAGCCCAAAGGGTGGTGAAGGAGCTCCTCACGCCCCTCCAGAACATGCATCTACAACTCTCCCTCTGCCCTTCTAGAGCTCTTATAGCACGTGTGGCCTGGATTACCAAAGCACCTTGTAATCGTTAATCAATCTAATCCTGGCAGCCCCTTGCCAGGTAGAGAAGCATTCTCCCTACTCTGCAGAGGATGAACTGAAGCACAAGGCAGATGAAGTGACTTTGGCCACAGTTGGATCAGGAACTGATGGGCGAGCTGGGAAGAGGAGTCCGACTTACCTGTCCTGTGCTCTGGTCAGTCAAGCCGTCCTTCCACCTGCTTCATTTTCATCCAGGTGGCTGTCTATGGGGGGAGCAGTCACTACGCACTAAACATGCACGCAACTTTGGCCACGCACATTTCTGCAGCCACACTGCATGCGCCTCTATGCATACTGTCCATGCATTACTTATTTGCATTGCTGCCGTGAACCCAAGACACGGGCACAAACACAGTGAAACCCAACTCCTGTGGGCTGTTACAGGACAAGCCAGCATCCAGGCGATGTGAGCGCACTGCTGCCGTGCTGAGACACGCCAGGTCATGTATGCTGTCATGAGACACCGCCACCGTGCTGAGACATGCAACATGCTAGCTGCTAAACACAACGGGAGGGCACGCTGATGAAACCCTGCACGTGTGCCAATGAGGCAGAGCTTATGCTACTTTGGGTCTGGGAGTGAGCAGATGGGGCAGGGGTGCAGCGTACCCCAGAAAAGCACTGCCTCATAACTTCTAAACACACCCCGGTAAGATGAGAGATGGAGCCAGGCAGGGCAGGGCAGCGTGCTGCGTGGCCGATTGGTGCTGAGCTCACAAACACAAGTGCTGCAGAAGAGTGGGAGCCTGCCGCTGCCTCTGAGCAGTTCTTTGCCCGCGTACAGGAGCAGAGAGCTCAGTGGAAATTTCCGAGGAGATTGCACGGGGCCTTGTGAGAGCGAATCCAACTCCCTGGGAAGAGGCAGCCTGGGATTCAGAGGCAGCAGCTTCTAGCTCTGTGCTGCATTGCCACAGAGGATCATCTCCAGGAAGGAGGCTCACAGCTAGTGCTGAGCCAAACATGCCAAGACCATTACACCTGCCCTCCCTCCCAGTTCGATCTTCTCAGCTCCCCGCTGCTGTCATCCGTGACCATGGGGCACTTTTCTCACACCCGGTGCTAAATCAGAACTGGCCCTGCCCACCCCACTGCAGCCTACCCCACTAAGCTGGACCGAGCGCTGGATTCCTTCCCTGCAGATAGACGCTGCGATAAATTTAGAAAGAGATCTTTGTGTGGGTTACAGACAACAACACGAACTGCAGACTCCGGAGCGGGGGAACAGAGTACAGCTCGGTCTAATTTACTTTTGCCGTTCCTGCTGGATGCATTTGTATTCTCGCTCGGCTCGCACTGCAAAATTAACCTTGTTGGTGCTGAGTGGCAAAGGTGATCGCTGTGTCAAGTGGGTTGATCCTCAAGTGCAGGGAGGGGATTTTCCAACAGAGTCTCAAGGAGTCCCTTGGGACTCTCAGGGAAGGTCTGGGAAATCTGGGCACCGGAGGGTCTGCTGCAAGCCCTGTCACGCCCCTCTATGCCCCTGACACACTAGCGCTGCTTCCACTTTATTTTTTAAAGCCATTAAATCATTTTAAAAATTGAAAAACCAATGCCCGTATCAGTTTGCCAGCCTCCTCTCGCAGAACCACGGGCCCCAGTGGCCTCCCCTAGCCAACACACACAGACAGTTCAACGCACGTTTATAAATCCTCCATAAACTAAGTTGCACAAGAGAAGAAATCGGAACAATTTTCCTGGAATAGGCTATTAAGAACTTGTACCACCAATTTATCTATTAATTAGACAGCTTATCATCCTTCCACGTGTTAGCAGGTTGCCAAAGCAGCATCTAGCCTCTGGGGCAGGCAGGAGATAAGAAAACAGGGAGGATACAAACAAGGGGAAAAGTATTTAAAAGAAAAAAACCCCACAGTGCCTCAAGTTACAGATCTAGAAATAGCTAATAAATAAGGGAAGCTCAACAAACATGTCAAATTAATTTACAAGGAGAAAAAACAAATGTAACCTGAAAAGAAAGTCAGTGGGTGTCTAACCACCAGCAGGGGCCTGTAGGGCATCTTATACAATGCAAGTAAAAGGCATTCAGAAACATAAGCCATAATAGGATTCAAGCTTTTCTCCACAAACACAAAGCTAGGCATGTTAAAAATAAATAAAAATTTACTTTCTCTCTCTATGTATATATCTACATCTCTCCATAGTTATCCATATCTATCTATCTATCAATACCGGTTTTGGCTGGAAAAAACCCCACATTTCCTCAAATCAAAACCTTTCACAGGTCATTTTTTCAATGGGAAACCATCAAACCTCTTCAGCAAGCTCCGCCTAGGGAAAACGCATCCTGTAACCTGCAGTGGTTTGCATTGGATGGCCTCTTTTAAGCCTGTAATGCTATGCTGGCATTTCAACTCTGACATTATTTTACCAGTAGCCTATTTAGGGTAATTTGTCAAAGCGTCATCAAAATACAACAACTAGATATTTTCAAATGGCACTTTTCAAAATGCCCATTCCACAAGATACTTTAAAATTGTCATTTCTATAAAAAAAAAAAACCATGTCAAAGTGTTGGACTTTCCTGCAGGAAAATCCTTTTCCAAACCAGCTGTACTGAACAACTCCTGTTTTTATTATTATTTTTTAAAACCACAGCTTGATTTGGTGCTGCAGTGTCTTGGTGGAAGAGAAGATGGGGATCACCCGGTCCTGGTGCATTTTGACCAGGTGGTCATCGGCTCACGTGTATGAATGACGCTCTGGGGTTTTGCCTGTAGCAAGCACCTCTCGGGTCTCTGCCAACCAAAGCTTTCCTAGACATTAGGGTTGGACAGGACCTCGCGAGATTGAGTCCAGCCCTCTGCCCTCAGGAAGTCAGCTGGGGTCAGATCACCCCAGCAAGATAATCATCCAAATGCAACTTGAACGTGTCCAGAGTAGGTGCTTGCATCACTTCTATGCAGTGCTGAGATCCATCTTTGGCACAAATGGCAAAGAATTTGTGGTTAAGTCCTTGATTCTGACACATATCTAGGGTTCCCCCACCTACAGCGCACGTTATTCTGGACAGCACTTTTTGGGCATGCTGCTGCACATCTACCTACCTCTGTTGGGCAGTTTGCCAGGCCCAATGCTGATACTGTATACGTGTCTTATGCTTTCGCTGTATTCGTTTTCAAGCCCTTGCATAGCTGCCTACTTATCTGTTAGAGCTGTGTCTCGTTGAATCTCTGTGTCGTATTTTTTCAAACATGTCTCACCTCCACAGGAACAGTTCAGCTCCCCTGCTGCTAGCAGCCCTGGGAGCCCTTCGGTATAAAAACCACTGGCTAACCCCACCCTTTCAAGCATCATGACATCTCTCTTTGCTCAGAGCAGGTCTAATTGGCAGCTCTTTCCCGTCATGGGAAAGCCAACAAAGCTTTCACTTCAGTCCCTTAAAAGGTCCACCACAAAAGGGAGCCAGGACTTGATAGGTTCAATATTTCTAAGGCATAAAAAGCCACCCACCACCACCTTTGCAGATCTTCTGTATATTGTAAAGAAGCAAAAAAGGAAGGCAATGTTCTTTTTACCTTTGTGGGTCACCTCTCTGCAATTTCTCCAGAGGGTCTGAAATGGAGACGGAAGGAAATCGCAGAACCTTCCTGACTGAGTTGAAGGGAAAAGGTCAAAACCACTGCAAGTGAAACCAAGAAAATTGCATTGTTGGAGTAGCACGCCCAAGGGACTCGTAGCGAGTTGAGTTTCAGGTGACGTAAGGGAAGATGGAAACATGTCTGCTCAGAGACGAAGGAGCTACTTACTAGCGCCAAAGGTGGAAAGAATTGAGAAGTAAATGTTAGTGCAAAGACCACGCTAAAAACAGGGCCGAGCGCCTCGTGCTTGAACTGGGACACAACTAAATAGTGGGTGCAATGGCGGGGTCTGGACACTCTCCCCTTCACGGGTCTCCCCTTTCCTGTGCTACCTACCACAGCTGCCTACACGGGAAGGACGTGGGGTCTTTGAGCTGCCTTTAGCAAAAACAGAAACTGGAAACAGAGAAGGACTGAGCAGACGTGCTCCAGCATCCCGTTCCCTGGATGGGAGAATGGATGCATTTTTCTGGAGAAGACAGGCAATGTCTAAGGAAGAGAGAAATGGGCTTTTCTTTCAGATTTGGCTGAAAGTTTTGTCAACTTTTTAAATCTCAGGCTAATTTTTTTGGCAGACCTCTTCTTATAATTCCCTCCAGCCCTCTAAACTTCTACAGTCTTAAAAAAAAAAATGGTTGAAATATTTCAGGATTGTGATGATAAATGCTTTGCCTGCCTCTTAAGTTTTACCCTATTCCTTGGTTCTCCATTGTAAAATAATGAGCTTGCTCTCTATCTTCTTAGTACTCCACGTTGCCCCACGGGTTAGGCAGACATCTGTGCTTGGGAGCACGGTGCATTATTTAACACTTTCAAGTTCTCACTCCCTCTATTGAATATTCATTTCTCTGGGGTTGTCTTGCTGGCTAATTATACTCCAGGAATCCTTTTCCTGGCACGTTAGGTGTGAACCCCCAACTCTGGGAGCAAGAGGTTTAATGCTGTAGGGTCTGGTTCGATGCAAAGATCGTGTCGGTAAAATATAATAAACACGTCATTTATTGGAAAGAAAAGGACCATCCACACCTGTTGCTCTACCTGCGGGGTGGGGGGGAAGCATGAGTTCAGCATCTCAACACATGGGAACACATTCATGAAGAAATAAAGAACTATGACCATGTTTATCAGCTGTACCAAGGTGGTCTAAGAGCTCCTGTCATGGACCAGGTCCCATTGTGCTAGGCGCTGTACAAACACAGAGCAAAAAGACAATCCTTCAGTCTGAAATGGTAAAAGGGGGTGCACTTGTTACGCAGCTTCTTTCTACCGCAGACTGCAACCAGTGACCAGGAGACCTGCGATTCCTACTGTAAATGCTGCAAGACATGAACATTATTTGGAAGCTAGGCCATGTGCCATTTTGAAAGGCATCTGCTACACTGCCAGCAAGGGTCCTGGACCTGATCAGCGACCCCCCAATCATGAAATAAAGTGTATGGCATCAGCAGTGCAGCTTTCCCAACTTTGTCCCCAGCCAATCTGCCACACCCCAGTTCTGGAGGGAGCATCTGAAGCCTGGGAAGTCTTCGTGGCCCCTTCAAGTCTCGGCTTCCTTGCTCAGTCCTCCTGGAAAGGTCCCATCACGGCTCTCTGGGCAGGTGAGATGCAGCCAGGCAAAGCAGCAGCTTTGCAGATTTAATGGAGCTTTATTTGCTTTGCAAAGAAAACTCAAAGCTGCAGAAATGGGAAAGGCAACAGATGCGTTTACTCGGACGGAGACTGTCAGAGCTGACCTGGGGGATGTCGATTAATTTTAGTAGGAAGCAGAGAATAAATCTTGCAGCTTGCTTGGAGAATCGCCGGCTCTGATGGCCTACAGAAAAGGAGCTCTGCAGCTCTGCGAGCACTTCAGAGGAGGCAGAGGACAAGCAGCCACATGCACGGTCTGCTATCCTCAATGAAGAATGGAAAGCTCAGCTTCCTTAGGCAAGGTCAGGGCCTAAGGGCACCCGTGCAGCCCACTGCAAAGCAGGCGGGGAAGAAAGCTGAACTGGTGCTCAGCTTTTGCCCGGCTGTGAGAGCACATACCCAGAGAGTCCGAGACCTGGGCTCTAGGCCCAACATGCATCGAGAGGATTCATCCTCTACACCCCATTACACGAGGCTCTGGGCAAAGATGGTAAGGACCCCACACTCCTCGTGCTGGAGCCTAGAGCACACAACTCATGGGACCAGGGCTGCATCCTGCGATGTGGTGATGGGAGTTGAACTCTCTCAAGATGCAGATGGCCTGAGTTTGTGGGCACGTGCTCTTACCTCCAGAGTATGGGGTAAAGGGGAGAACCCACCATCCTCTGAGCAAACCGGATCCTGACCCAAAACTCTGCCCTCGCAGCCCTGTGGCAGATCCCTACGCTCCAAGGAGGAGTGGGAGCTCAGACACAGCCCTGTACCTACTGCTCCTGTCACCTGCTTGTGGTCACTCAAAAGGCAGCCAAATTGGCACTCTGTACTGCCTTTAGGAAGCACCTGGGTCTCCCCATTCACGGTGCAGGAAGCCTGAAAGTCCAGCCCTGCTGACGTGGATCCCTCTCCAGAGGCAAGGCACCTAAATCTCTTGGCTATTGCAGCACCTAAGATGCATTAGGACCTGGCCCTAAATCCCCCCTGCAGATTGCCAGTAGGACGACAAACCCTACCAGCTGCTACTGGGCACAGACCTCTGATGTCTGCTCTGCAAACTGAAGAGTGCAACTCCTCACTGACTGTTGCATGCAGCTACACGAGCTCCTGTGCTTGCCTCCATCCCCCGGGTTAAATGGAGAGCAATATTCGCTTGTTTATTTTATTTATTCATTTTTTTTCAAACCCAGTTCCTCAGCTCTCATCTTCGTCAGCTTATCTCAAGGGACAGATAATCCCATTTACCTCTGCTACCACAAATCCAAGCACCAGGAAATTAAATAGATTTGCAAGAGAAGATGAAAGAGCTGGAATTAAAACTCTTGTGAAGTGCAGGTAATAAAAACATTGTTAAATATAATTATTTGGGGGGGGGGGCGGCGCCAATGCTTCACTCTCCCTTGCTGGAAAAGAGCAGGGAAATGTTAAGGGGTTACACACAGAGACATGTCATCCCACCTCGGGCTGACTGAGGAGCAAGGAAAGAGGAAGGAAATACATTTTTGAATGTTACCCATTATCGAGGGTGGCAGAGATGTTCCCAGCCACTGGGCTGCCTACAGGAGGCCGGCTGGCTCCGTGTAATGCACTGGGGAGCTCTGCGGGCTTGACAAGAGGTGGAATAAATGAGGCAGTTGTTCAAGATGAAGTTTATTTACAAGTTGTGAGCAAAAGAAAAATCCCCTGATGGAACCTGTCCCCTGCCCAATCTCCAGGGATTTGCTAGTTTAATTTTTCCTTTTGGGCCATGTGGCTGAGGTCCAGCCACTGCCCTCCTTTGCTTACTCATGTATTTCACTTGATGGTCCCTCCCGGCACAGTTTACCGGAAAACACTATGGCCGAAGGGCACATCCATGTGGGAGGCCAGCGTGGCCCTTAAGTCAGTAGGAAAACTCTCATTGATTTCAATAGGGTCACAATTTCTCCGTGGGGGGGGACAGGAAAAATGATATGCAGTAGCAGCTGAAGCAACCTTTATGCCAACTATCGTCATCACCTACTGCTACCTAGGCTACATGACTTGCCCGGGGTCAAGCTGGGTCAGCCTCAGCGAACACTGGGTTCAAATCCAGGCTGCAGTGAAGATGCCATTGTCCATCCTGTCTACAGCTCATGGCTTCAGACTGAGCTCCCTCCATACTCCCATACAAAGGCAGAGGAAAGGGAAGTGAAGCAAGTCAACAGCAAGAGGATGGAGCATGAGTAGACCGGCACGCCACATGTCCTCTAATCCCTTCGCTGCGTGTCACCACCTCACCTGCGCTTACTACCTATCCCGGCATATCCCACGCTAGAGACGCATCTCTTGGGGAGGTTGCCATGGACACAGAGACCGAACATCACATCTCCAGCCCGTGAAGCTTCCGACGGGAATCACAAAAATATTGCGGATTAAATCTGTGCTGGCCAAACGCCCTCAGCAGATGGCAGCATTGTGATATGTATCCCATCCTGAGCTGTATTGTTTCTTCCACAGCAGGCAGATACCGGCTGGATGGGGCCGATTGATTTTAGCCCGCTGGTTTTCTAAGGAAAGGGAATCGACTGCATTTCTATGCACGAGACAGATGATGCTTAGGACACGTGCAAAAAAAAAAAGTTCAACTGAGATTTCCAAAGCTGCCAACAAGATCGACATGCAGACATGCCATCCCAATGAGCCAGGTTTGTATTGCTGCCCTCTGAATCAGAGTAATGAAAAAAACAATGTTCCCATCTCCATGGGGAGGGGTGAGAAACGAATCAAGAATGTCTTAAGCGGGTGCAGCTATCCAGGTTGTAGCTGTATTGGTCTAGAGGCAAAAGGAATCAACACTCACGGACGAGATGACATCTTTTATTAAACCAACTAGATATTTGCAAACAAATTATTGTATTTATCTGCAAGCTTTTGGGCACACACCCTTCAGCTTGCAGATAAATATAATAATTTGTTGGCAAATGTCTAGTTGGTCTAATAAAAGATACCACCTCTTCCACCAGTTTTGATTCCTTTAGTAGGTACCGAGTTTTTTCCCCCAGCTTTTTTTTTTTTGGTGCTTCAGGCACAAGCTGAAGTCAGACGCTTTGCAAGTCAACAGGCGTCTCTGATCACAGAGCATGCTGTGCTTCTGGCCCTTTCCTAGTGCTTCCAGGAACATATCTGGGATGGTGACGGGCCTGAAAAGGGGGAGCTCCACAGCCCCTGTGCTCCGAGACTAGACCTGTGTGCGTGTCCTCCAGCAGGTCCGCATGGAGGGGTTATGCAGCCAGCGGCACCAACACCAGGACAGGCTTTACTGGTGGCACTGGCAGAAATACTTGCGTGGGTACATTGAGATAAAAGGTCACCGCAAAGCCTACCGCGTGCCTCATTCGCTTGCTGGCTTCTGCTGCATTGGACAGGCCCTTCTCTGCAAAATGTAGGCTTGCAGCAAAACCTCTCTTCCCCACCTGAAAGACCCTATGTGCAGCCAGCACAGGATACAACCCTGTACTCTAACACCTCAATGGTTTTGTCTGCGCTTCCAGTCACACTGCCTCCATGTGTGCTGGGCATCCGGCAGGCTGCAATCCTAGAGGAAGTGTGAACACCTGCATCCCTGGTCCAGTCATCGGTCTCTGTTCTCTAATGTTCTCGACAGTCCACTCATGCCAGCTCTGATACATCGAGCATACTCATACCTGGTCCCTTCATCACTTCCTCTCCTCTCTCAGGAAAGAAATTTGCCTCTCCATAGCAAGTGGGCAGTGATACAAGTCATCAGTGAACTCAGTCTTACTCTTTGGATAAAGAACAATTCAGCTATTTCCTGTGTTCCTCAGGACAACTGCAAACCAAAAGGAAACATTTTTCCCCATTGTGGCAATGTGGTATATTCTTGGGGCAATAACTGGATTTATTTTTCTTGCAGGAATTCCCATTTAATTAAAAAAAAAATGCTAAAAAATGTGTTTTGAGTATTTTTTCACTAGCTCTGCCCTGCTCTGGTTTGTGAATCCCAGCCTTGCTATTGAGACACCCCTCCTTTTCTTCTAAGGCTTAAATCAGTTCATCCACACCTGCTCCCCTGGTGTAATGGCTTACAGCGTATTTCTTCCTGCTAACCCATTTGTGATACAATACAAGTGAGTCAATGCAAGGGGGGGCTGGGCAGAGGGAATAGAAAAGCTGGTCGTGTTCGATCAGCGTGCGGCAAACCCAGATCAGAGAGACACTCAATAAAAGTCAGTCCTCTGATGGATCGGCGTGAAACTACCAAGGGCTGCAGTGCTCGGAGGAAAAGCGCTGCTCTCACACTGGCTCCCAGCCCACGTGGTGATGCACAGCAACTCCCTGAGCATCTCTGGAGGTGCTAGATACCCAGAGATGTGCTGCCCTCCGGGGGCTCCGTCCCAGGCCAGCCTGAGGCACAATTCTGGGGAATTTGGCACGGGGTAGGAAGGGAGAGGCTACACGGCTGATGGCCTGTGCACATGGATCCCAGGTGTATGAGATGGGCTGGCAGGGGCCAGTCTTACCTGAACAGATTTCAAGTCAAACAGACTCGCTTTAAAAAACCTGTTTGTGTATCTAGGTTTAAGTTACAGCCAGGTGCCCTGGGCATGCTCCTGCAAAATGCCAGAGGTGGGTGGAGGGGTTCATGCAGCTCCATGCAAGTGCAGTGCTTTTGAGCTGTGCTTTTTGTTCCACCACTCTAAGAAGTACTAATACAGCTTAATTAAAACTCAGTCACTGCAATGACATTTCAGCACTTTGGGCCCTGTCTGCAGCCAGGTGCCTGCAGCTTAGAGCAAGGTTGTGTGGGCACATGCAGCCAAGGGGGGTTTGTTATTTCTAAAGGGGCTGAACCTTTGACTTCGAAGTGCAGAAGGGACTTAGGGCTTGGATCCAGAGACCAGGTGTGAGGACTCCTGGGTTCTTTACTAGTCACGGGATGTTGGACAAATCATTGAATCCCCGTGTCTCCCTTTGCGAATGGCTACCTCTGCCTGGCAGAAGCATTGTGATGCTTTATGTCTGCACAGCACTTCAGCAAGCAGGTGCTAGAGAAGGGCAAAGCGTTATCCATTTGGTTTTAAACACCACCCATGGCTCCAGAGCCGGCTGCAGTTAAGAACTGAAACCCTGCAGCACCCGAGCACTTGTCACACGGTGCTCACCTTTCAAACCTGTGACCATGTAACACAATGATTTACCAGGGCTAAATGGGAAAGCAGTGAGAAGCTGCAGAGCGCTATAGGGAGGTGAGAGCAACCCGGTGCTTGGAGCAGGCTCGCTGTGCTGCAAACCGAGCTATTTCCCCAGCCAGAGCATTGGAGCTTGCCAGCCACAGACTCCCCTTCGGCTTGGCAGCAACCTCCATGTGTGGCTCCTGCAAAAGGGCTTGGATGCCTTTTGGTCTTGGCTGTGAAGCGTTGACAATACCCGGGCTCAGTGGAACTAAATATGCTGAGTTCAGTTACGGGAAGGAGGGACTGAGCATTGGCCAAAGGCGATGAGAGCCCTCACCGTCTGGGCACCTGGCTCTGGCCTAGGGCTGCCCATGCAGCTTGTTGGAGGGGTTGATACGGGCTCTCTGGAGTTTGCTCTCACTCTTGTACCTTAAAGGCGTGTGGCTGATGAGACTGGAGCCTCATTTCTCCATAAGCTCCCCCGCCAACCTCCTTGCCGGACCTCAGGAGCATCTAAGCGCCTGCCAACGCAAAGTGCTTCTAATTAAGTGCTCACAGAAGGAACTGTCTGTCCCTGCTCAACCTCTCTCAGGGCACAGAGGAGGACGACGGCCCAGCCTCTGCTTTGCACGCAGCTTGCAGTCGTGCCCCCGTCTCTTCATTATCACTTCTCCGCCTGGATCTCTGTTCCTAAGGCTGCCCCAGCCCGACCCCGCAGAGCCCAGGAGCATGGAGAGGATCATTACCACACAAGCAGCTCCTCCCAGACGCAGCCTGTGAACCTTGGTGCTAATCATTATTTTCCTCATCAGACCCGCCGGAGGCTTTCTGCACACAAGCTCGAGGAAAGGGGTCATGCCCTGCATAGGAGGCCTTGAATAGCGGATCCTTGTATTGCCCCTGCGCTGTCTCCGATGCCTTTCCACCCACGGGTCTCAAAGCTGCAGGGAGAAGTCGGAGTGACCCGGCGAGCGCCAAGCGATGGGTGGGACACGCATGCTCCCATGCCTGGAAAAGGAAACGGCTGGAGCCAGGGAGCGGAGGGTTTGGGAGCCATCAGGAGCTGCAGTGCATTAATGGGCTCCATGCCATTAGCAGTTTCTTCCCAACACAAACTGCCCAGAACCTGCAGCCACCTCTCGTTTATGACTTCTGCTGTCCCTACAGGAGCAACACCTGGGCTCCCTTTAGGCATGCAGGGACTGCAGTGGCATGGGAGCCCCTGGAAAGATGCTCGTTCACTACAAAAGGCTCACGTGACAAATGCACACAAAGGATAAGCCACAGCCGAGTGTCTGCTACAGGTCCCCAGCCCAGGCCTGAGCCTCAGGGGACATGGACCTGCCATGGGCCCATCTTGGGTCTCGAGCTCCTGCCACAGCACTTTGTTTTAGCTGCAGAGCGCCCGGGTCGTTCCCTGGTGCACTGGCCAAGCGTGCGGAGGGAGGTTATCGGAGCAATGGGTGCGGAGAATCCAGGGCCCCAGTCCTGACTCAAAGCACCTGAGGAGCCTTCTAGGCAATGGGGAAGCAGCAGGGCTTAACTAACACTGGAGCAGAGCAAGCAGGATCCAGTGAATATTCACGTGACACCCTTACTACGTGTTGTGTGTCCCCCTGCAATACGATGACGCACGCTTTGGAGAAGGTGTCATCGCTCTGCTGACAACCCAGAGCCAGGACAAAGCATGCCTAGGCTTTCCCATCCGTACAAGGGATCATGAAGCTGGCCCCTGTTGTACAGCATGCTGAGATGGACAGAGGACAAGTGCTACATGGAGGAAACGGATGTCATGCAACCGGGCACCACAATGCTGCTGCTGATCCAGCTCACCTTGCTTACACGCCAGCCCTTATCGGGTTGTACTCTTCTTCCTCCCTTGCCCCTTTATATTAAGGGGAAGAAACCCATTCTGGGGTTTGGAGCAGCCATGCATCTGGTATTAAAGGATCTGAGGCTTTCAGGCAGCAAGGGGCACAGGTCTCTGAGAGCAGCCGGGGTCTGGATTATTTTTTTTTTTAACCAAAAGGTGCTTGGAAGTAAGAGCTGGGGGGTAGGATCAGCAAGGAAGGAGTGTCCATGATTTGATAAGACAGGAATAATAAAACCTTTGTGTGGCTCAAGCGGGGCCTGGCAGTGTTTACACAAACACAGAAAACTTCCTGAACTCTAAGCTCAGGCTTTTCCGGCCTGGACCTTTCTTCAGGTCAGCACCCCGCTTCCCCTCCGACCACCGGGCACAGCTTTCCGCTGGCCTGTGACACTTGGGGAAAAGCTTTTGTTTTGCCAGAGCAATCGACTCTGGCTTTATTGTCCCAGCTTGGCTGCAAACGGCATCCTGAGCTGGGAACAAAAATGCACCTTCTGCAGGATTCGCTCTCAGAAGGGATCAGGGCCTGCGGCACTGGCTGGAAGAATATTTGGATATAAAAAATGTAGCCCTTGCTATGAGGGGTTTGGTTTACCCTGCCTGAGGGGCCTCCCCATGGTCTATGTGGAAGGAAGCAGGGCACAGGTTGGCGAAAGCCACTTCTGTTCCCTGGATGGATGCCAGCCTGCAGGACCCCCTACAGAGACACCTGAGCTGCAGAGGAATGAAAAGGGAATCCTTACTAGCAGCATCCGTGACTTGTCTGAGGGCCTGGAGGCCTGGCCACCATCAGGATTTCATTTCACTGGGCACCGCATGCCAGCTTAGCCAGAGCCCGGCCCCATCCTGCAAGCAACGGGTGGGGCACAGGAGGTGGAAGCCAGCCCCAAAGAGCCCTGTGCCCATGCTGCACTCCCAAGTCCTGCAGCAAAATGCCGGGGCAGAGTCCAAGTGCTTCACCTTCTTGGGACCCTGGTTGGCCGTTCAGGAGAAACTCATACTGCTCCATCTTGCCGAGCGGGAGAGTAAGGTGAAGAGCCTGACTCGCAGGGTCACAGTACAAGCCCAGGGCAGAGCTGGGCCGTTGGGATGCAGTCTCTGGTCTGCTGCTGCAAACATAGGACCGGGCTGCCTCTCGAGCAAATGCGGCTTTGGGTAGCGAACGTTCAGCGATTTCCCGCTCTCCACAGAGACTGCAGCAGCTCTCCGGTGCAGAGGATGCAGTGTGCTGCTCCAATATACCCCTCACCAGGGTACACACATGCCTTTCCCCGTCTCATCACGCGCAACACAGACGTGATGCTGATTTTCTCCTTCCATGTCTACGATGCAGCCTATGCCTGGAGTGCTCAGCTGGGCAAAGCAGCCTGCTCAGAGGGGACACGGCATCAGTGCGGTTTTCCCAGGCTCCTGCAGACAGCTAGGCACCAGCACACAGAGGACCAAGCAAAGTCTCAGCTCTGCTTTGCTCTTGTTGTTTTGAGTCAAAGCCACAATCTATTCAGATAACGCTGCTAATGTGTGGGAGCGCAACAGTCAAGCATTTATTCTGGCCGTGGGGGCCAGCGCACAGTGCAGGGAACCATTTTTCAAAGGAAGCCTAAGTTTTCACCAGGTGATCCAAAGACAAACTGGCCACGAGGGAACAAAAGTCACTAAAATAGCATGTGTGAACACAAATACAGTTCCACACAGCAGCTTTCACCTGCCCCAAGGCCAGGATCTGCATCAGATTCACGAGATGAACACCTCTCCCGATGGCTGAGCAGGCCCCCTGCCCACGCGCTGCCGGAGGACCTGCAGGGCTGCTTGTTTCAGAGCTAGGCAGCACCCTAGGAACTGCAAGGGAGCCAAAGGACACAGAAAGCCGGGAGGCAGGGGCAACTGCCCCTCCGCCCCTGACAAGAGCTGCATTTCTGCAACAGGCTGCAGGCACCACCGTGCCTCCCCCATGCAGGGACTACAGCATCCACATCCTAGACCCAAAGCACAAGAAGGAGAAGCTCTGCGGCACACACAACAACTACACTACACAGCAGTTAAAGCCAGAGCCATGAACCAGACCCCATGGTCCTAGCTACCAGCCCTTTCCCCAGCCACTATGCTTCAGTCCACTGGAGTACACAAACCAGGCGGCACAAAGGGAAACCCCAGCTCCTGGTAGAGAAGGCTGCCAACTTAGTGCATACGCAGGCACGAGAGATCCCGGCCCAGGCTGCAGCACAGGGGAGCAATGCTGGGCAGACATACCTCAGGTCTGAGCCAGCACCCGGGCTCACTCTGGGGCTCAGCACAGCAGGGGCAGCAGGTACACGGCTGTGCTCTGGGCTGCAGCTCCTCTTACCTTTCCTGAAGCCTGGTGATGTCTGGGCAGACTCAGGCCTCCCCTCTGTGCGCTGCCCCGTGGGCCAGTTCACATGCTGCAGAGAGCAACGGACAGTGCTTCAGCTCGGGGGGCAGAGACCGTCCTTCCTTCCTTGGGATTTGCCTGCTGGGTAAGACCGGACAAGCTTGGGACCTGTCCTACAGAGCTCCTAGCGTGGAGACAAGGCGGGGAGTCCTGACACTGCTGGGCTCAAGTGCCACTGTGCAAAAAGCAAAGGAGCCCCTTGTTGCTCTTGGCTTCTGGGACCAGCTGAAGCCCTCCAGGTAGGGCTAGCTTCTCACACAGGAAACTTTGCTGACATGGGCCAGAAAGACAAAGACCTGAAGAACCAAGAAGCTCAGTCAGACAAAAAGCCCCACAGAAAGCTGCAGCCCCCTCAGGCTGTGGCCTCACCTCGTTACCACAATAGCTCCCACCTGC
>NW_005842494.1:1007450-1016894 GCF_000455745.1 Alligator sinensis | reverse complement strand
TCTTCCCCTCCCTGCCACTGCTGGAGTGAGACCTCTCTCTGCACCCTAGGAAGCCTCACAGAGCCCCGAGCAGCTTACCTAATACCTGGAAAACTTGGATAAACGCAACTGCCTCTCTCTCCCATATTTAGAGCTCTGATCCCTGTAGTACTTGTGCTGCTTTCTGGGAGCGAGCAGATGGCAATGGGATCTGCTCAGCTGGTTGCATAAAACTGCATAGGTTTAAGAACTTGTAGGACCAGGGCTTTATTCTTTACTTCAAGCAGATGCTTATTATTAGAAGTCAGATTTACAGACAAGATGCATGTCTTGCTGCCTGTGGCCTGGGATTGAGGTTGCCAGAGGTTTCACCCAGCGCATTTCTCTCCGAGGCATGGTGTTTCTCAGTGTTAGGGAAAACGACCATATTCTCCCTCCTCCATTGCCTCACGGGCAAGCCTGCCGTGCGAAGCCCTCGCATGATGCTCTCAGTGCGGGGAGTTTAGAGGGGGAGGCGAGGTCCAGATACAGCCCTGCAGCCTCTGGCTGTTTCGGGCTCTGCCTGGGGTCTGCTTCCCATCCTGGCTTGCAGCTTGGGCACAGCTGTCCGCTGGACTGGCTCCAAGTGCATTTTTTCCCTTGCTCCCTGCTTCTTTAGCACTCCTTTTAAACTCCACTTCTTCTGGACAGGAACCCACATGCTCCTTCCTGCTGGAGGAAACGTCCACAAAGGTCCGCAAAGCCTTGTTTAGAGCAGCGGCACACAATGACAGCCCGCGTGCCTCACATCAAGTAGGGCAGAGTGCCGCAGGGCTGGGAGTCAGGAGACTCGATCTTATTCCAAGTCCGCCACCACCTTCTTGCTAATGTTACCATCTCCCCGTGGCACGTTCCTGTTTGTCCATCCACCCCTGTCTGACTTCTCTCTTTAGAACGTGAAATCGGAGACTTTCGCCTGGGCTGGAGCCTCCGGGCACTAATGCAATACAAATAATGATGAAAAATGCTGCATCTAGGCAAGGTAGACATTAAGCCTCAGCACAAAAAGCAGGCATGATGACACTTGACTCCTACCAATATTCCTGTCAGGCCAAGAGATTTCAATGCATATCTGAGCAGAAAATCAGCCGGAAATAAGGTTTAAGAGTTTAATTCTGAAAAAGTTGTTGCTTTTTAATATTTGATAACATGCTTTCCACTCGCTCCAAAATCCCATTCATTGAAAGCCTAGGAGGGTGAGGGCATGCATGCAAAAGAGAAGAAACACTTTCAGCTCGCACGGTTTTATACTGGAAAGCAACTTCTTAATGGTTATCCTGGCCTCCTGTCATCTTGGCATTTAACAGAGCTAGACTTGCAGTTGCTAGTGGGGGGAAAAAAAAGTCCATTGTTTTGCAAGAATAAAGCAGGGAAGTTGGGTTCAGCACTTTGCTCTTTTTACTGGCTTTGATTAAAAGCTGGTATGTAAAAAAAAAAAAAAAAAAAAAAAGGCAAAAACAAACACAACCTTTAAAAATGTGTTTTTTTAAAAATATATTTGACGTGACTTTAGAACCAGCGATAACGGCCTGGTTGACAGCCCCAGAAATAAAATCCTCCTCTTCAAACACAGTGTGGAATAATCATAAAGCACAAAACATAGGAAAGCCCAAGCTGCCTTCCCCTCTATCCCAGTCACAGATGTGTCCAACTCTTGATAAAAAAGGGCGATAACCTTCGCCAGCTCAGCTTTCCAGGCCCAGTCCATCCCTAGCCCCTGTGCCAAGGGCAGGACCCTCCTGGAGCTAGCAATGATGGTGGAGACTGTGATGAGGATACGTGTTGGCTATGACCCGTCTCCATCCCCTCATCTGCTGGCCACCAACAACTGGATGCTACAGCCAAGGTTTTTAGCACCTACTGCCTGGGCTTTGCCAGAATCAGTGGCCTTGAGGTCAAAGACCCCCGAGCCAGCCATCTGCACCCAGTTTCTACAATGAAGTCCCTCTTCCTTTTCATAGTTTCATACCTTTTAGAGGCTCCTGTATGTCTGATTCAGCTCCCCCACTTGAACCAAGCTAAATGGGCTTGACTTAACCCCCTTTCTCATCTGGTACAACTCCAGTCCATGACCAGGTGGGGCTTGTTCTCAGCTAACAGACTTGACTGCTCTTTTTCATTTGTTTCTTATGGCTAAAGAGAGAAAAGCCTTCCCATTTATTTGTTAGGCAACCCCCCTCCTTGAATACAGAGGGGCAAAAATCAGGAGTGAGAAACCAGAGGGCTCATGGCTGAACAACGGCGCACAGATTGGGAGGATGAAAAGAAAAGAAGCCATTCAGCCGAGACTATTCCCGCTGCAGCGGCAGGTCAGATATGGAAGCTTAACACACATCAGCAACTTCCACGACAGCATTAAACACGTGAAACAAAGAATATAAGGCACAAGAAAGGGAATTAATTTACTCGTGTTCTTGAAGGAAGAAAGAAAGAGATGCATTTAATACAGAGATGAGATGAAAACAAACCGTCCCATCCAAAGACCCCAAAACACTGGACCGGATGATAATGGGAAGCCAGATATCAATGCTATCAAGGGTCCAAATGCTTCCCCCGGATTTGGGGTTGTTTGAGGTCTGGATCCAGCTTTTGGTGGCTAGTGCTCACCCCTTAGTGGCAGTGGTAGACACCTGCATCCCGAGGAAGGTGAGGGAGGCCACGTCCCCATGTGCTGCAGCCTGGTTAATTCAGAGCAACCTGTGTTGGAGGGACAGAGATGCGCTCAACCTGCTCAAGAGGGGTTGAACCCAAACGTGGATGCCAGCTTGTGGCCTCCCCTCCCCTCCCCTCCCCTGTGCTGAGCTGCTTTCTTGGGATGCTAACGCTGCCCCTGGGTTTTGGTATGTGCCCCCCCCCCTTGCTTGAGGGATTTGGATACTGGGTCGTTCTACGTCCACCCCATCCTGCTCTTGGCTACTGGAAGAGCAAAACCAGGTCCATAGATAGCCCCACCCTAGCCCTGCCCTAAGCCCTGGGCAGCGCCAGGCTGCAGCAGTGCTGCCCTGTACCATGCAGAGCTGCATCGCCAATGGGGCAGAGCGCTCTGTAGACTGCGGCTTTCGAGTTCGTTGTAGAAAAAAAGGTGTGTAATTCCCGGCCTGGCCAGGAGGGTCCTGTCCTTGCTCGCCTCCCCTCTTCCCCCCTCCCCTTTCAAACCACACTGAAGACGCCGTTGCCCTGCGCACATCACATCTCCGTGTCGGCCAGAACGCGCGGCCTGGCAGAGCGTCCGTTTTTCGAGGCTGTCTGGCCAGTCCCGTTCTCCTGAGCTCCTCCGTTGAGATTCGGCTTCTCCTGCGGCTCTGGCTGCTCATGGGCGCCCACGGAGATCAGCGTGTTTCCCTGGCTGCTGTTTTCCATGTAATAGGGGTCTTCGCCCTGGACAGGGACAAAGATAACAAATGCAGAGTTAGAAGAGAGAAAGGAGTGACAGGAGCTATGTCAGTGCCACGTGGGCGCTCAGCCTTGCCCCGGGAGAAGATACACACGGTAGCAGCCGGCACAGATACCAGCTTGGGCTGACATGGAGAACAAGCCCCACCGGGGACTTGCATGGCTCAATTCTTCTCCGCGACCTACATGTAGAAGTCCTCAATTTGGTGCCGTTTGGATAAACAAGCCCCAGGCTCTTGAACTGTCCCAGGCTCGGACAATTGCAAACCCAGCTCTGGTTTTCATTTGGGCCAAATGAAATATTTGGGAAATTTCCTTCCTTTCTTCTCTTCAGCCTGCAACCTAGCTAAGCGGTTCTCAGGGAGCAGGTGTCAGGGGCCTGAGCTAAGCACTCCCAAGTTAAGCGTGGTGACCCGAGCTGGACCTCCAAACACAGACTCATGCTCTGCAGGACAGCATGATGGCAGAGCTAGCTAAACCATACTGAGGGGTGGAGACCCATTTCACATCATCTGAGACAGGAGGTAAGGGACTGTGCTGGAGACAAACTAGATGGACTGTGGACCATCAGGATTGTTCCACAACTCCCGAGTCTCTAAGATCTGGCAGCAATGCCAACCAGAGCCAGGGCCGCAGGGCGCTGAACGAAGCATGTTCAGCGCACGGTGCATCGGGAAGCAAATGAAAAGCAACTGAGGCCGAGGTCCTCTAATTGCTCCCTCGTTACTGCTCACAGAGCATGGGCTGGAGCAGGGCCAACTTCCCATCTGCTCAGTCCCCTCACCAACGTGTTTCAGCCCCGTCTTGGAAGGGGAACTTGCAGGGCTGAAAGTGGCCTCCTGGGTCCAGTCCCCAGCTCCTACATATAAAGCTCAGTGGCTGTAGCCCAGATTGATTCTTGGCCTCTTTGCTTACTCTCTCCCATCCGCTAGAAGCTGGATTTAGACCACCCCATTCGTTTAACCACCGTTAGTAAGCAATGACTTTCAGTGACAGCCAAGCTACGGCGGGAGACGGGATTCAGTGCCCTACGGTATCCCAAAACCACCCCCTGACACTCCAGTCCATTGGACATTACCTCAAATTTGCATTCCCCCATATTTTGCCAGGACACATCCCAGAATACTGAGTTTTATTAGCTTCTTACAGTATATAGCTGCTTTAAGTAGCAACTAGACTAACATTGTGGGACTATACTTTTTGGAAGGATTCAAGTCGCTGATAAGAAAGAACCCCGCAGAGCTCAGCAAAGTCTGTAAGTGGAAAAATGTATATAGGAAAATATTTTCTTTCTTGATATCCTTTATTAGCATAATTTGTTACGTGGGGGAAACAGCTTTTATTACAGCACAGATACAAGAGAGGTGTATAACTTAGTGTTTAAATGTAAAGCATCGGGGAAAGTGTGTCATTTTTCAAGCGCAAATTAACAGGCCTTTGGAGTCCCTGGAGGAGTCTTCCTGGACGAGTTCTTACTGCCGAGTGAAAATATGTTTTAGGAACGGAAGTGAGAGAGAACAAGGGAGAACGGTCCCCAAGTGAAGTCAATGAACATTTAGCCTTAGAGAGAGGAAGAGCGATTGCCTTTCACTCGCCACGTGCTAGACTTGGGGGTGACTGATTGTACTGACACCCCCTGATCCATTCACCACTCTCAGGCTGGCTCAGGCGTGAGCCTCCCAGGATCTTATTCTCCCTCTGGGGGAGTCCGAGGTGGCATTCAGGACAGGCCCTGGCTGATCAAGCTGTCTCATGCCATCTAGAGATCCATGCCTATACTATAGGCCATTAACACAGAAAATAAGTTCACAGCTTCTACCTGCCCTCCCGAACCGAGAGCAACAGCGAGGTCTCGGCAGTGCTCTCCGGGGCATTCCCCCCTCCACATTCTTCCAGTACTTGGGTCTCTCTCTACTTGTTTTGCCACCTATAAGCACTAACCAGCCTCTCTCTCGTGGGGCTCCAGCTCCGTCGTTTCATAAGGAAGTATGCAGCCAAACCCAAAATCGCCACCGAGAGTCCAGATGTGACCAAGGCAATCAGCGTCTTCCGGGAAAAGTCCTGGTGCTTCCAGATCTCCTCCTTTTGGTGGGATTCTATACCGAGCTGGAGACACACCAAACAGAGCCAAGAACCTCAAAAACAGGGAGCTTGCACCAGCATCACATCTTCTGAGAGCGCTTTGCACCTTAACTGAGCTGTTTTCCAGCTCAATTCTACCTGTGCTTATGAACGGACTCCACCCAGCTCCCAAAGTGATGAATGGATGGTACTCCCAGTCACTCCAGCGGGCGCTGGATCGGGGCCTTGGGGCCCGGCTGCCTGCCCTGGAGAGGGAGATTCTCCATCCCCAAGACAGATACAGCAGAAGCAGGGACAGCTTCCCCCATGCTTCCCTGCAGCATGCTTCACTTCTGACCTGCAAAGGCCAACTACAGCAGTGAGAATGAGAAATCCCTTGCCAGTCAGCCCTTAGCCCCTCTAAGACTGACGCCTCTCTCAGATAACAGGCAGTGCAGGTGCATGCCTGCTATATAACATTATTCTCCCCATCTTCTGGGTCCTGAGCTCTTTGCACTCTCTGCTGACCTTATCCACCCAGGACTGAAGAATTCACCTGCAGTATAAGCATCTTTCTTGGAGCCCTGTATTTATGCCTCTAGTGAAGGTCTCCTCCTCTGATCAGAGGGCTCTGCCCCTGAGGTCTGCAGCATGCTGCTGCACAGATGTATTATCTTTGACAGGGTTACCCACTAGCTGCCATTTGTACAGGCTTTACCAGCTTGTGGTGACCTCGCTGGAGTGTTGTGAGGACCCACTGATTAATGGCACTTTGAAGAGGTAAAGCATCAACTAAGTGCTGGGGGTTATTTTTGGGGACCCATTGTGAATTTAAAACCTACAGTACCTGCTACTGTAAGCATGCAAGAGTACAGGACACCTATTCTGGAGTACTAGAGCGAGTGTGTGTGTGCATATATGTGTATGCATACGTGTGTGCACGCATGCATGTGTGTGTATAGCCATGGCCTGGATTTGACTAAGGATCTGGGGTTTCCAGCCTGAGATGCATCAGAAGAGCCTGGGTTTCAGAGAGCAGGTACCTCTGCAAACCAGACCTTTCCAAAGGCTCTTACCTGGGACACCCAAAATTAACAGTCATGATTGAATATTTAGATCCTATTTTTTTTATAGTAGGAAGGCATTGGGTGCTTAATACTTACTATGCAGAAGATAAAGTAATAAAAGATTCTGCGATTGAAAGTGACTGCAAAAGTTCCTGCTTTTGAGAGGAGGTAACAGAGGAGGCTCCTTGTTCGATCTGCAAAGCCCTGTCAGAAGGCTTACAGAGCGAGTGGCTCATTTCCAGTCCTTTTGGGCCTGGCCTGTCTCGCAGCCTCCTGTGTTGTAATGCAATACTGCAGCGTTCAGCCAAGTGAAGAAGGTGCCCCTCTGTCTCCTCCTATTCCCCACGTGGCGGTGACAGAAGTCAGCCGCTTGTTTATGTGCAGACTACTCTGAGCATATTCTGAACTACTGAAATGCAGGCAGGGAAAGGTCCCAGATTTCTCTCTGCAGCGGATACTGCACGGGCAGTGGTAGGACAGCCTTCTCTATGCCACGACTGACCTGACGAGGATCAGACCAGGGGGCACCCTCTATAGTGCATTAGGTAGTTTGGCACCAGGTATGACCCCAGGTCATGGGCAGCTGGGCTGAAGCCAGCTTCTGTGCTCTTTGCCACAAAATGCCCCTCCGATGGTGACAACTCTCATTGACCACCAACCTGGGCTGGATTTGAACAGTCAGCTTAACAGACTCTCCCCTATCCCGACCACCCAAGCCATTGCATCTCCCATCCTGCTCCAGTTGGAAGCATTTACCTCTTTCAAATCAGACTTTGGATTCTTGAGGTGGTTTAGGATTCCTTCTGCGTCTATAGTTTTCAAGACAGAAAGGTGGCATGTTATACAGTATAAAAGCTGTCAGGCCAACACCTGACCACTTTGCAGTCATACCGAGAAGACAAGGTGGAAGCTCTACATCCCTCATCCAGCGATGAAATGCTATGACTACATAAAAGCCATATCTCCCTTCAGGCTCAAGAAGGGAGAAAAGAAGCTGCAGCAGTCTGCGTTCCAGCTGCCGTTACAGGTTTCCATGCATTCAGACACCTTTGATCTCCCTGCATAAAACAAGCTATGTCTCTGCACCCTGCTCTTGCAGATACCACTCACGCTGCCCTCCACCAGCGCACTAAGTTTCCTGCTCCTCTTCCACCCACCTGCACACACGTGCTTGCATGCACACACACACACACCGCAGAGAAATGTGTCCCACTGACCTGCGGTGTCCCCTAGAATAAGCAGCATGCAGTAGGGTTTCACCTCCGATTTAGCCAGTTCAATGCGGCAGGGAGAAGCAGGGTGCAAGGAGGCCGAGGAGTCATTACAAAGCAGCTGCCACAATCTCCTTCCCATCTTCATTTTAAAGTGATCCTAGGAAAGTCCCAGAAGGAAACAGCCAATAAAGCAGAAAACACAAATCCTCCCTCTCAATGAAACCTCAACTATACCCCTTGCTTGTGTTATTGTCACCAGTCTCTCTCTTCCATTGCAATAGCTCCTACAACCGGCTTACCAGGTCTGGGCTTCATTGTGCGCGTCACTGGCCAGACGTGCAGCAAATGTCAGTCTGATACCAGTTCACACTAGGACACAGCACGGTCAGAGGAACTGAGAACCAGACTGGGAGCCTCACAAATCTAAGCCCTTCCTTTCCACTATCTTGTGTGACATTTCATTTCCGTGTGTCAGCTTCCCCGTCTGCACCAGGAGGATATCGGCCCTTATCTGCTGCAGAGGGTGAGCTTATGCTGGTGAAGTGATGTCCAATGTTATCGGCAATGGAATCGAATGTTATTTTTATTGAGCCTAACTGGAGCATCGGCGGGGTTTGGGTGTGTTCCTTTATGCTTTGGAACGAGAAAGAAGCCAAGGGAGCCTGCATTGTTTTGGAACGGCAGAAAGAGTCTGGGAAACCGGGAAATAACAGAGAATCATTTGGCTTTCCTGTTTAGGAAATGCCTTGAATATTTCTGAGCAGGCACGGATCAAAGGCTGGGCAAAGAACGAAACTTTCTCACTTCTTGGAGTTAGAAAGACCCCATGGCGGGCCGTGGTCGAGGACGAGAGAAGAGCTGCTTTTTCCTCCTCTTAACCAACCGGTGCATGCAACCATGTGGGTGCTTCTCCTAAAACCCGTGTGCATGCACGCACACGGACACTGTTTTGCAGTCAGGGCCAGGTTTGCTGCCTTGGGAAATCTGCTTGCATGGGGCTAGCAGGACAGCTCAGGGCATTAATGAGGGGTATTCAGTCTTTCAACTTCAGATGGCTTGAGAAAACCCGGCTTGCATTGGCAGCACGTGAAAATTATCACCACCTTGACAGTTGTTTGATGTCACAAGGGAAAATGAGCTTGCCCTTCCAGAGGGCTGAACCAACACTATTGCATCTGAACATCCCCCTTGTGGGAGCAAGTCTTGGAGACTGACCTGCGCTCGCAATCCTTGCGGCCAAGCTGGTCGCTGACTATACTTGATGTCTTTCCTTTGCCTGGAGGAGTTTGTGCCTAGTTTCTTTAAAGAACTGCCAGCCCTCCCAAACTCTTTTCCCTCAGCCTTATTCCCCGTGGGATTTAGCTGGCCAAGCCTCTGACTTCTCTCACATCTGCTTTCCTGAAATCAGCCTGTTACTTTAACTTTTCCTTTCCTAAGGATCACAAACTCTCTCACTTCCTGGCTTCATTTCACCAAAGCCATGGCAGAGCTGTGTCACTGATGGCACTGATGATAAAACCGTTTGCCCTTTCTCTTCAAGGGGACAAGAAAAGAAAACAGCCCTCTAAAATTGCTGTCTTACAGCATGTTTTGGGCAAGGGGACCAAGATGGGAGGAAATGCCCATGCGTCGGCTTCCTTGTTCTGCTGTGGAAAGAATCAGCGAGGGTGTCAGAGTTTCCTCTGCACTGA
>NW_005842494.1:998262-1007419 GCF_000455745.1 Alligator sinensis | reverse complement strand
CAGTGTCGTGTTCGCAGGCCTTGGGAAAGTCTTGCAGGAAAAAGGAGAGCAACTCAGCTCTTCTAGCTGCTCTCCTTGAAGACAGTTATCTGTTTCCCAGGATCGGCAGCGAACACGGATTGAAAGGCCAAATAGTTTTTCCATCCAAAGATTAGCTCAGATGGAGGCATGCCATAGATTAAAGATGCCTGGAAAAATCCTGTGTAAAACTGATGTGGCTTGAATCTTTCAGTATTTTGGGTTTCCAAATGTGGGAGCCCTCAGCCGTGAATTTAGCTGAAAACCAGGGGATAGGTGTTAGAGAGGCTCGGCGAGTTGCCCAAGGCCAGGCAGCAGGTCTGTGGCAGAGGCAAGAACTAAACACTCGGTCCCAGCCCAGTGCTTTAGCATGAAGATGCTGAATTTAGAAATGTTTTTGTACCGTCCTCTTTTTTCATTTTTCCTCCTTTTGTTCTTTTTTGAGACTTGGCAGCTTTGGAGCCTTGCAGCGACGACCGCGCTTTACAAGACTCATTTACTAGCTCTCTTTTCGGTATGGGGGCCTTCCTCAGTCCAACTCCTTGGGCAGGGAATCTCAGTTGGACGACAGAAATGCATCAGCTCTGCACATCTGACAGGTTTGCGTTTTGCTGCCCACTAGATGGCATCTGTGATCCCAAGAACAGGACTTCCAATGTCAAGCTTTGCTCAAAGGCTTTCAGCATATGTGGCAACAGGTATGATGCCAGCTGATAGGCGTTAGAGGAAGAAATGAATAGCGCAGCAAGAATCTAACCCTCCCAAGTGATCTGTCCGGTGGGGGGAAGTTACTCACCATTATTTCATTTTTTTAATGTATTGTTGCTGTCTCACAATTCCCCCAAGTTTCTTTACCAGGTGGCACTTGCTGCATGGTTTTCCCCTGATACACAGTAGATTTGCTCCCATAGCACAGCATCTCAGCTGATCCTTCCCCATCAATCTGCTCTAAGTTTTACAAATACTTAATCATTTGAATGGTGTCCAGCTGCCAACAAGACCAGAGGCAGTTCATAGAAATCCAGAATTCCCTTTTAAGCCACTGTCAGAGGTCACAGCCAAGCCTATGATTTCCCACCCTCCCTCTTCATCTCATCAGACCTGATCTCTTCTCTGCACCAGTGGGCAGCAAGGATGAAAGGCTGTTGGGGCAGGAGCATAATTCATCCACGGACAGTGGTACGTGTTTGTGGACAGAGTTAGGCGAGCAGTGAGATGCGTGGGGGACACAGGGGGTCGGGCTGGTCCCAAACTGTACCACGACAAAGGGAGACATGTCTGAATTCCTCCAGGTGATGCCGGCGACCATCCCCACGTGCTCAGCCATGCTCCCTGCAGCGGAGCAGAAGCAGCACATACCAGCCACCGTGGCTTGGCTATCCTGACACCATTGCAAAAGCCTGGCCCAAGGCCTCAAGCCTCCCCTGCCCGCTCCTGCGCTGGGTTTGTCCCTACTGCTTTCAAAGGAGCAACTCTCCAGCCTCCCGCAGGGTTTTAACTTACACATGTGTAGGATGCGTTGAGCTGCAGGCATATCACATGAGGCTTCGTCACGTGCTTGACATTGTGGCACGTGATGATCTGGAAAGCAAAGCAAAACGAGGCAGGCATTTGTAAAGAGCAGGGAGAGAGAGAAGCCGGCCAGGGCATCTGGCTGCATCCCTTGAAGCCTTTAGACTGTTTGCCCTGATGACTCTCAATCCTCACCCTCCCTCCCCAGGAGGCTATTGATCCCTGTTTCCCAGGTCACCTCCTGTAATTAGCCCACATTAGACAGCATTCAGGAAGCCTCCCTGGAGCTGAGCTCCAAGCGGCTTTTCTGTGTCCATATTTGCTGCATCCTGGTTACTAGGTGCGGCATAACTGCACTAGCGCTAGTCTTTGCAGCCGTGATATGCAATCAGCCGGTTATGATTCATGTCCTTAGGGTGAGGTCACTTGCTCTGCTGCCCAGTTCCCTGCCAGCCCTTTAAAACTCAGCAGACAAAAAGCTCCAACTTCATTGCCTTGAAATCCCTCTGGGGAGTCTGCCCCTGTGATGATGTTTGCATTAACAGCCCCATCCCACCAGTCCAGCTGGCTTCAAGTCCTAATGTAGCCATCACTAGAGAGGCCCTCTGGAAAGAAGGTATTTTGATGGTAAATCTCACTGTGTCGGGAAAGCAGGATAAGAGTGAATACAAGCAGGCTGAACTTCAGCAGGGAAGGTGCAGCCAAGAATAGTGAAGTCATCCTTGTGGAAGATAACTCAGATGAAGCTTGAAATCCATCTGCTGGGGCTGGTTTGGGGAGAGTGGGACAAACCCTGCAGCCCCGACTGGTTCCTTTCGACCCGAAGGATGCTACGATGTGCAGTGAGCTACAAGCTTTGCAAATTAGATCGTCTTCTGCCTGCCGCGGAGCTGCTCATCCCCACCCACCGAGCAAGCAGTCATGCACTTTGATGCACTACTCGCATACTCGCAGCCCTCTTGCTCACCTGAAAGACAGGGCTATCCAGCACCCCTTTGCAATTGCATACTGCCTTGGGCGGGGTGCGGGGAAGAAAGGCAGGAATATTAATGGTTTAGCTTAACACCACCCAGGGGATTTTTGATCTGCTTATCTCAAGTTCACTGAGGGAACCGGTGGCCAAGATGACAAGGCGAGGTCATGTCAGGGTGGGGACAAAACCAATGTCCTGACTTTTGATCTTGCGACCTAACTACAAGGTCATCCTGCCCCCTTGCCCTCTGATGTACAGCACTGGGTCTGGTTTAGCACAGCATGGCACTAACAAGCCGCAGCTCCTGAATAAAATCTTCAGGAATTATATGCTCAGCAACACGCAGGCAAACGCTTGCGCCTACCTCTGTTCCACTACTAATTTCATTTCCTGGGCTCGTGGTAACGGAGGAAACAGTGTGCTTTGTGCTGCCAGTAGTAGTTGTCCAGACTGGTTTCAGAGTTGTGTTTGGCAGTGTCACGTTGGGAAGAGATGATACTTCTGGCTGTTGAGTGGAAGATATATTTGTAGCCCGAGGTTCTGTCTCATTGCCGCCATCACAGCTGCGCACGGTGGTGGGTGCTGAGCTGGGGGCTTCAGTCATATTGACCGTCGTCAAAGTAGTTTCTATTTCCAGGAAGAAAAGTGTATGAAAATGCTGAAGCACTTCAGAGCCAGCACATGTCTTTACAGTGACTGAGGTGCAACATCAATTTGTCAGAGAGGTGCCAAATCATTTTGCTGGCTCTAAGAGACGTGCATCTTAGACAGACTTCAGAGCTACCTGGTTCTTACGTGCATTTCATAATCTGCTTACAATGGACTCCTATGCATATTGCGAAACAGCATAAAGCTAGGCTTAGTCTCTAAAACCCACCTCCTCTGGGCTCCTCCTCCCTTCTTGTTGAATGTGGAGCCCTTAAATATACAGGTTTACCCACCTGGAAACATTGGAAGGGAGAGCATGTGTCTCTCTAAGATGCTCCATCTCGAATGTGACCCCCTGTACCAGGGCAGCAACTTCTTACATATGCAGAAAATCAAATGGGAATGCAGAGATGTGCGAGATGAACGTGTCAATTGAGTATGACCGTGAAACTGGCTCTGGGGCTGTGCGATCAGGGCTGAGCAGACCTTTTATCTCAAGCAATCACTTAAAAACAGGTACAGACCAAACAGTTTGGATATGGAATCAAACTGTCTGGGTTTGAGGTATAACTTTGGGCCTGTTATAAAGCAAGGAGGTAGGAGCACAAAATATAAAATCTAAAATACCCAAGTGTGGGTGTAAAGATGCCTTTTGATGAGACCACCTGTTGTCATTGATCTGCTGGGTGCGTTCTTAGGGCACTTGCATCCCTTGTAAATCTGATAGCTGAAGCACGCTCACAAATGGAAACTGCAGAGAGGGCAAGCAAAATAATTACCGTTTATCGATACGGTTTTTGTAGATGGCGGTGCTGAAGTTCCTGCAGGACTGCTGGGCTTTGTATCTGCTGGGCCTGCCTTTGTTGTATCACCATCACTTGCTCCTGGTGTCGTCACCAGGGGAGTTGTAGTAAATGTTGTGTCTGTGGCAGAGGTCTCTGGTGCTGAAGTGGTGTTGGTGTCTGGGTCACCAGAAACTACCTCTGTGGAGGGAAAAACAGAGAGTGCAGATGTGTAAGTAAAAAGCACAGCATGACAGGTGAGCTATAAACTCTAGTGGGACTCTGCTATCTCTGTCATGTGGCATCTGAGAGCCCTTTGTGGAGGAAAAATAATAAGTCTGTAGTGCTGTGATGCCTTGTTTATTGTACGAGGTGTTTAAAGGACCTGCTTGATCCTTTGGACATTGGGGGGTTATTGGGAGGCTGGAGCTAGGTCACCCCTTGCCTGCCCCCAGAAAAGATGTTCTTTGCAAGCTTTGGGGCACAAATGCCCTTCTTTTGGCATAGGGAGGGTCTGCTGGTGTTGTGTGCGCTCCCCCGGGTGAGCAGGAGAGCGCACAAACACCAGCAGAGTCTCCCTGTGCCTGAAGAAGTGTGTTTGTGCCCGAAAGCTTGCAAAGAACAATTTTTCCAACTATTTAGTTGGTCAAATAAAAGATATCACATTTACCCAAAAAGCCTCGTCTGCCTGTGTCCTCAGACCGACACGGCTACAACCAACACCCCAGAAAAGATGGCATTCAGATGGCACTCGGGTCCAGGGGCAGTGGCAACAGAGGAGCGAGGCAGAAGGCCCCTTCCCTCTTGCTCTGCCCTAGTCCTTCAAAAAGGCATGGCAAAATGGTCCCCCAGGCTGGCCCTGCTCCCAAAGCATCACTGTGTCAGGCCTGTCTTGGGGACTGATTCCCTGCGAGTGGCTCCGATACCGTGAGCGCATGGCACAGCTCCCCCAGAGCTCCCTCTTAATTAGCTAATCTTGCTGTGCGAAGGGGGAAGAAAGGACTTTTAAGGGCTATTTTCACAAGGCAAGGCTTTTCTATGCCAAAAAGGGGAGAGAGGCCTTATCGCTCCTATGGAAGAAGTGCAGGGACCAATGGTTTGGAGTGGTGGTACCAAATGGTCAAATATTCACGGTTATCCTGGTTACTCGAGCGTCTCCGTTTCCAGTTTTAACTGGGAGTTGAGCAGAACCATTGGCACGATGGCTCTTGTTCTACTTGAAGCCTATACAAGGCAGGGGAAGAAGAGCTCAGTGTGGGACTGAGCACAACAGGAAAGGTTCAGAATTTGCAAAAAAGACGCTTGGACAACAGGGAAAAGGAAAGTGGATATTTTCTGGAGTCACAACCAGTGTTATGGCCTGATCTAAAGCCCTCTGAATTCAGCAGAACCATCCCCATGGGCTTGAGGTCAACTCCTTGCGATGTGCAAGCAATACGGTCCCTTAAAGGCAAAATTGAATGGTTACAGATTCATTGAATATTCTAGTTTAAGGTTTATAGGTCCCCCTGCAATTACCTGTTGTGTGAAAAACATGCCACCTCCAGCTCTCTGTATGAAATAATCTTTAAACATTGATGAAAACACTTTTTTCTTCTGGTGCTTGTATAGACTTATTATGATTTCTTCCTGGAAATCTATTTATATACTTTTAAGTAAGCTTCAATGCCTACTTCAGGAGCTGTTCCTGTTTACGATTCTGCTCCAGAGCTTCAAGAGAAAAATAATTTTGAAAGAAATCGGTGCTTCTGCCCAGGAGAGGCTGGGCCCTAGCACCTCTGAGCAGAATTATTTTATTATTAAAATTTCCTCCCCCCAAAACAGATTTAGCAGAATTGGTGCTAAATTCTGATCAGCTGCTCAATTGCCCAAGCCTCAAAGCATTAGAAATATGACAATTAAGTGGTTTGAAAAATTTGCAAGGAAGGGGAAATTACTCCTTGCAACAGATAATGACGTGAATGTACTAGGAACTCAGCCTAAGACAGGCTTCAGGAGCAGGTGGCTCCAGCTGCGATGGTTTAACAGATCATACAGCCTATGGCTATGTAACCAGACAAGAGATCAGCCAAAAAGCTGGCTGGCGAATTGGGGAGACTCAGATCTTCATCACATCCCGACGTAGGCATTATTCTGGTGCCAGACTCACATCTCTTTGAAGGTCTATCTGCTTCTTGGCCCTGCTATAGGAAATGGGGAGGAGAACTTGATGGGGCCATTTTTCCTAGTACTCTAAAGAGGGACAGGGCATGCCAGGGGTGCCACAGCAGAGAGCCGATCCAAGAGCAGTGCCACCCTCAAGTACTGTTTTTAGGCTTAGGTATGAAACAGCGTCAGGAGACACTGACTGCAACTGCAGACGAGATGGACACAGGGCCCATTATGCAAAGCACCACACTCAAATGCAATTGCCCCAAGAACTTATAGTCCAGGTAAGGTCTCCAGGTTGTAGCCATATTGGTCTAGAGGCAACAGCAACCAGCACTCATGGTAGAGGTGAGATCTTTTATTAGACCAACTAGATTTTTGCAAAAAAAGTTCTTTAATTGCAAGCTTTCGGGCACAAGCACCCTTCTTCAGGCATAGGAGAAATGATTGTAAGCGTTCTCCTAGGTAGAAATGAAAGTTCATATTTCGTAGGAGAGTTGAAGGTGTGGTAAAATCTGCTGCATAAAATGAACTGGCCCAGATTTTACCACACCTTCAACTCTCCTACGAAATATGAACTTTCATTTCTACCTAGGAGAACGCTTACAATCATTTCTCCTATGCCTGAAGAAGGGTGCTTGTGCCCGAAAGCTTGCAATTAAAGAACTTTTTTTGCAAAAATCTAGTTGGTCTAATAAAAGATCTCACTCCTACCAGATAAGGAACTTGCTCTGAAAAGGCCTCATCGTCCTCAGGGGCAGAGCTGCATTTCAGAGAGGCCTGGCTAAAGTCATACATGAAATAAAGATAAATGCAATGACTATACTGCCTTTTGCTATAGAGAACAGGTCCTACTGATTAGCACAAGAGACTGGGTATCCACACTCTATGGCTGTGTCTACTTTTGCTAAAAGGGAAGGATAAACACCCAATCATAGTGAAAAGGCAGAGGAAAATTTTGAGGTAACGCAAAATATCCCAAGGAAACCTGCTGGGATACAGTGCAGCAGAGCCTTACTACAACCCACTTACCAGTATAATGAGCATTGTCTCAGGGCAATGGCAGGAAAAGGTGTAAACTTCTGCAACCTACCTATTTGTGCAAGGCTGTAACAGGCGGGGGTGGGAAAGTTTATCACTGGTGATGATCCACTTACATCTTGGAGCATTTTTTTAAAATTTTTTTTTAGTTCTTTATCATTTTCTGCCCGTTACTGAAACTGCTGTTTTTCTTTATCCATAGACCCCCTAATCCTTTTGGAGACTTAACTATACAACTTCCAGTCGCATCCACTTTGCTCCAGAAGAATGCGTGTAATGAGTGTAAGTCAGGAGAACAAGGGAGCTGATTAGCACGGTAAAGACAACCGCGCAGCACGAAACCCTCAATGTCAGCAGCTCAGAGAATCGCTAGTAAATTATAGACGGGCACACAGCATCAGTTTGGATTAAAAAAAAAAAAAAAAAATCTGCAAAGAATAACCTTGCCATCAAACTGCAACCTCCAATTCCTGACCGTCGCAGACTGCTGGTTAATTATGACTGTTCAGTTCATACCAGGTCTTACAGCCCAGGAGGGTCAGGCATTAAGGGGAGTTTCGCTCGTGTAGCCAGTGCATGATCGGGGCTACCAGTGGTAGCCAAATTGATTCTTTGGAGCTGACAAAATCCAAGGACCTAAGTCAAGGACTTCATGTTTGGATCCCTGAGTGCATATCCAATAGCTTGCAGGATTTGAGCCGTATGCAATAAAGAACTGAGGCACTGACGCACCTAACTTTTGGGTGTCTGGCTCTGAGTGCCATCCAGAACTGCCTTAGCTGCCCAGGCTCCCTAGACACTGGGTGGGAGAGTCACCGCAGTGGGAGGACAGCCTCATCATTTCACACAGTCACAGACAATGGGGGTGGAAGGGACCTCAGGAGGTCACATTTAGTCCAACCCCCTGCCCCAACTAGATCATCCCAGCCAAGGCTGTCAAACTGGCCTCAAAAACCTCCAAGGATAGAGATCCCACCATGTCCCTAGGTAACTTGTTCCAGTGCTTCACCACCTTCCTAGTGAGAAAATTCTTCCTAATATCCAACTTCAACTTCCCTTGCTGCTGCTTGAGCCCATTGCTCCTTGCTCTGTATCTGTCCCCACTGAGACCAGCCCAGCTCCATCCTCTGTGCAACCCCCCTGCAGGGAGCTGAAGGCTGCTATTCATTCCCCCCTCGGTCTTCTCTTCTCCAGACTGAAGAAGCCCAGTTCCCTCCGCCGCTCCTCACAAGCCATGTGCCCCAGCCCCTAAAGAAGTCTTTCTCCTGCAGCCCTCACCAAGTGGCCAAGCCCCAGAGGGGCAGGGTTTCAGACACATCCGTGTCCTCTGCATCCCCCGTTGGCTGTCCACACTTGAACACACTGATTTCAGGCCACTTCCAGGGTGCGACTGTTTCAGTCCCATTCGGAGGTGCTTAACATTCGTCCTGTACTGTACAAAGAGGCTTGGCACCCAATTCATGGGTCTGGATTCTACTCTGGAGGTCACGGACCAAAGCTATACTGAACCGAACCTCGCCCTTCGTCTCCACGCCCCATTTAGTCCTTATCCTCTCTGCTAACATAGGGCCAGATGTCTCAAATTGCTCAGCTGTTATTTGGGCACCAGACTGTGAAGCCAGCTTTTGGGAGTGGCTGCCGAGTACTTTGGAAATCAGGTCCTGTGGAAGCTGGTTGTGACAGATTTTTTTTCTGCATCTCATTATCAGCTTCTGAACTATCTGCCCTGCCACAAAATGCATTTCCATGAACCTAAAAGCTAGAGCTGGGACACCAAGCTTATGTCCACATTTGAACTGCCACAGTGCTCAGAAATGTTGGGATCTGGGGTTTCTGGTTTTGGCCTGATTTTTACTTACAGACATTGGAATTGAGATCCATCTTGGGGACAAAGAATTACATCACTGAGTTTCCCTGATAACAAATTTTAACAAATCAAGACCAGGAGGCATGATTTCATGCCCAGAATAATAAGTAGCACAATGTCCAATCTCTCCTTTTCACAAGGCTTTTGTTTACAGGGACATCAGCAGGA